>NC_092374.1:83620119-83722148 GCF_030028105.1 Mobula birostris | reverse complement strand
GCTGCATTCACCAGTGACTTATGTGTGTTGCTTGAAATTCCAGCATCTGCAGATTTCCTCGTGTTTGAAATTTCACGATGTATGCCAGTGATATTAAACCTGATTTGAATTGTTATGGTACTTGTCTCAAATACAATTTGACAATTCATCCTATGTACTCACCATCCTCTGTGGAAAGTTGTCCCTCATGTCCCCCTTTAAATCTCCTACCACTCACCTGAAATCTATGCCTTCTAGTTTGTAGTCCCCTTCCCTGAAGAAAACTGTTCACCTTGTCAGGGTGTATTCTGGAGTTAGGGTATATAGCAAATATTAATTTCATAGCAACCAATCTTCAGACATGAATATGGATTGTAGATTGAATTTAAATTGCAGCCCTGAACAATAGTTTTCCCCGGAGTTGGTTGAAAACCAGATAATGCTGATTCATTCATTTGGGTGTCTGGAGTGTGGGTGTGAAGGAAGCGTGTGAAAACTATATGTAATTCAAAGGAATATTGTAGATACATTGTAACAGTAAAATTGTCCTGCTGTTACCTTTGATCTTTAGCAGATAAAAATGTTATGCAATATGACACGCCTGCGCAGTCCCGCCTCTCTTAACTCCGATGATAAGAAGAAAAAAATCAAAATGGCTCCTACCACACTCCCGCTCCAATTCTCAGACTTCCCTCTCCGAAGGAAAATTGAGAGAGTACAGAGAAGATTTACTAGAATGTTACTTGGGTTTCATCTCCTGGTTGAACAAGTTGGGTCTTTATTCTTTGAAGCGTAGAACGTTGAGGGGGGACTTGATAGAGGTATTTAAAATTATGAGGGGGATAGATAGAGTTAACATGGATAGGCTTCTTCCGTTGAGAGTGGGGGAGATTCAAACAACAGGACAGGAGTTGAGAGTTAAAGGGCAAAAGTTTAGGGGTAACATGAGTAGGAACTTCTTTACTCAGAGAGTGGTAGCTGTGTGGAACGAGCTTCCAGCAGAAGTGGTTGAGGCAGGTTCGATGTTGCCATTTAAAGTTAAATTGGACAGCTATATGGACAGGAAAGGAATAGAGGGTTATGGGCTGAGTGCAGGTCGGTGAGGCTAGGTGAGAGTAAGAGTTCAGCACGGACTAGAAGGACCGAGATGGTCTGTTTCCATGCTGTAATTGTTATATGGTTATAAGGTTGGGAGGCCTTGTCCTTCAAGAGTGTCACTGCTCATTTCTGTTGAGTAAAACACTTCTATATTCACGAACTTTAGTGTCTCTTCAGTGACTTTGTTCACATTACAACAACCTTATCTATGCCTCTCATGATTTTACACCTCTAGAAGGTCAGCCTTCAAATTCCTACACTCCAAGGAATAAAGTCCTATCCTGCCCATCCTCTCCTTATAACATAGACCCTCCAAAATCCTTGCAGTGTCCTCAAATTTTTGCTGCTTTCAGTTTAGTGTTGTCTTTCCTCTAACAAGAGGACCAGAAATACTTCTCAATACTTTATGGATGGTCTCAATGTTTTGTACAACTGTAACAATGTCCCAACATCTGCACTCCATGCCCTGACTGATGAATGCCAGTGAACTAATGCTTTCTTCACCATCTTGTCTACATGTGACCCCGCTTTTAGTGAAGCATGCAATTGTGCTCCTCTGTTCCACAACATCCCAGGGCCAACTTTCAAAGTAGAAGTCCACCCTGGTTTGACCTCCCAAAAATAGAAAGAGCAGATAGACTTCATCTTTATCCAAATTCCTGCCTCAGATGGCGCTGCGAAATACAGCGACAACTTTCTAGAAGCAAACACCACTATTAACTTCATTACTCACACCTTCTCTTGAAAATGATCATTGCAATCAGTAACCTTTCAGAGTTGAGCATTTGCATTGCCTGTACGATCCGTCATTTTTGCCATGGGAACTGAAGTCTAGAGGGTGCAGGATGATTGTGGCCCAATTGAGGAAGTGGGCATGGGCCCCGAGAGCAGGGAACGAGCCAACAGGCTGCTGGACTGTGCATGGAGGCAAAATGAAGCAGCAGAACTGAGGTGAGGTAGAGCGGAGGTGGCAGAGCGCAGACCTGAAGGTGAGATTTGACCAATTTAAGCGTGGGCCAAATTGGAAAAGTCCGGTATGGGCCAAATCGACCTGGTGGGCCCCGGGCCCCAAGAGCGCATCAGAGCAGCTGGGCCCAGGTCCGAGAGCAAGGACCCAACCTGCAATTTGGCCAATTTAAGCACCAGGCCATATTAAAAAGGTCAGGGTGTCAGGGCTGGAGAGGGACAGGCCAGTGTTCAGCATACGGGCTGCAACCGGTGACGAATGGGTTCCTGAACCGGCTACAGTGATGCCTGGCTGTGGACTCACTCACTTCTGAATGCTAACAGCAGGAATTCTGCAGATGCTGGAAATCCAAGCAACACACATCAAAGTTGCTGGTGAACGCAGCAGGCCAGGCAGCATCTCTAGGAAGAGGTACAGTTGACGTTTCAGGCCGAGACCCTTCATCAGGACTAACTGAAGGAAGAGTTAGTAAGAGATTTGAAAGTGGGAGGGAGAGGGGAAGATACAAAATGATAGGAGAAGACAGGAGGGGGAGGGATGGAGCCAAGAGCTGGACATGTGATTGGTAAAGGGGATATGAGAGGATCATGGGACAGGAGGTCCGGGGAGAAAGACGGGGGGGGGGGGGGGGAAGAGAACCCAGACGATGAGCAAGGGGTATAGTCAGAGGGACAGAGGGAGAAAAGAGAGAGAAAGAATGTGTGTATATAAATAAATAACTGATGGGGTACGAGGGGGAGGTGGGGCATTAGCAGAAGTTAGAGAAGTCAATGTTCATACCATCAGGTTGGAGGCTACCCAGATGGAATACAAGGTGTTGTTCCTCCAACCTGAGTGTGGTTTCATCTTTACAGTAGAGGAGGCCGTGGATAGACATGTCAGAATGGGAATGGGATGTGGAATTAAAATGTGTGGCCACTGGGAGATCCTGCTTTCTCTGGCGGACAGAGCGTAGGTGTTCAGCAAAGTGGTCTCCCAGTCTGCGTTGGGTCTCGCCAATATATAAAAGGCCACATCGGGAGCACCGGACGCAGTATATCACCCCAGCCGACTCACAGGTGAAGTGTTGCCTCACCTGGAAGGACTGTCTGGGGCCCTGAATGGTGGTAAGGGAGGAAGTGTAAGGGCATGTGTAGCACTTGTTCCACTTACAAGGATAAGTGCCAGGAGGGAGATCAGTGAGGAGGGATGGGGGGACGAATGGACAAGGGAGTCGCGTAGGGAGTGATCCCTGTGGAAAGCAGGGGGGGGGGGGAGGGAAAGATGTGCTTAGTGGTGGGATCCCGTTGGAGGTGGCGGAAGTTACGGAGAATAATACGTTGGACCCGGAGGTTGGTGGGGTGGTAGGTGAGGACCAGGGGAACCCTATTCCTAATGGGGTGGCGGGAGGATGGAGTGAGAGCAGATGTGAGTGAAATGGGGGAGATGCGTTTGAGAGCAGAGTTGATGGTGGAGGAAGGGAAGTCCCTTTCTTTAAAAAAGGAGGACATCTCCCTCATCCTGGAATGAAACGCCTCATCCTGAGAGCAGATGCATCTTTACAGTAGAAGAGGCCGTGGATAGATATGTCAGGATGGGAATGGGATGTGGAATTAAAATGTGTGGCCCTGGCCCCCACCGCTTTATTTTCACCATGGATGTCCAGTCTATATACTTCCATCCCCCATCAGGAAGGTTTCAAAGCTCTCCGCTTCTTTTTGGATTCCAGACCTAATCAGTTCCCCTCTACCACCACTCTGGTCCGTCTAGCAGAATTAGTCCTTACTCTTAATAATTTCTCCTTTGGCTCTTCCCACTTCCTCCAAACTAAAGGCGTAGCTATGGGCGCCCATATGGGTCCTAGCTATGCCTGCCTTTTTGTTGGCTTTGTGGAACAATCTATGTTCCGTGCCTATTCTGGTATCTGTCCCCCACTTTTCCTTCGCTACATCGACGACTGCATTGGCGCTGCTTCCTGCACGCATGCAGAACTCGTTGACTTTATTAACTTTGCCTCCAACTTTCACCCTGCCCTCAAGTTTACCTGGTCCATTTCTGACACCTCCCTCCCCTCTCTAGATCTTTTTGTCTTTATCTCTGGAGACAGCTTATCCACTGATGTCTACTATAAGCCTACTGACTCTCACAGCTATCTGGACTATTCCTCTTCTCACCGTCTCTTGCAAAAATGGCATCCCTTTCTCGCAATTCCTCCGTCTCCGCCGCATCTGCTCTCAGGATGAGGCTTTTCATTCTAGGACGAGGGAGATGTCTTCCTTTTTTAAAGAAAGGGGCTTCCCTTCCTCCACCATCAACTCTGCTCTCAAACACATCTCCCCCATTTCATGTACATCTGCTCTCACTCCATCCTCCCGCCACCCCACTAGGAATTGGGTTCCCCTGGTCCTCACCTACCACCCCACCAGCCTCCGGGTCCAACATATTATTCTCCGTAACTTCCGCCACCTCCAACGGGATCCCACCACTAAGCACATCTTTCCCTCCACCCCCCCCCCTTTCCACAGGGATCACTCCCTATGTGACTCCCTTGTCCATTCGTCCCCCCATCCCTCCCCACTGATCTCCCTCCTGGCACTTATCCTTGTAAGTGGAACAAGTGCTACACATGCCCTTACACTTCCTCCCTTACCACCATTCAGGGCCCCAGACAGTCCTTCCAGGTGAGGCGACACTTCACCTGTGAGTCGGCTGGGGTGATACTGCGTCCGGTGCTCCCCATGCGGCCCTCTATATATTGGTGAGACCTGACGCAGACTGGGAGACCGCTTTGCTGAACACCTACACTCTGTCCGCCAAAGAAAGCAGGATCTCCCAGTGGCCACACATTTTAATTCCACATCCTATTCCCACTCTGATATGTCTATCTACGGCCTCCTCTACTGTAAAGATGAAGCCACACTCAGGTTGGAGGAACAACACCTTGTATTCCATCTGGGTAGCCTCCAACCTGATGGCATGAACATTGACTTCTCTAACTTCTGCTAATGCCCCATCTCCCCCTCGTACCCCATCAGTTATTTATTTATATACACACATTCTTTCTCTCTCTCTTTTTCTCCTTCTGTCCCTCTGCCTATACCCCTTGCCCATCCTCTGGGTTCCCCCGCCCCTTGTCTTTCTTCCCGGACCTCCTGTCCCATGATCCTCTCGTATCCCCTTTGCCAATCACCTGTCCAGGTCTTGGCTCCATCCCTCCCCCTCCTGTCTTCTCCTATCATTTTGGATCTCCCCCTCCCCCTCTCACTTTCAAATCTCTTACTAGCTCTTCCTTCAGTTAGTCCTGACGAAGGGTCTCGGCCTGAAACGTCGACTGTACCACTTCCTAGAGATGCTGCCTGGCCTGCTGCGTTCACCAGCAACTTTGATGTGGGTCGCTTCTGAATGCTATTTGCTTACTTTTATCGTTTAATGGGTTCTATTGGGTTTCTTTGTTTTGTGGCTGCCTGTAAGGAGACAAATGTCAAGGTTGCAATTTTTTTTTGGTAAGATCTCCCCATCCACAAACCTACGAAGTATGCCTGGTACATGCATATGCACACCCAAGTAGCTTAGATCAGCGGTCCCCAACCACCAGGCCGCAAAGCATGTGCTACCGGGCCACGAGGAAACGATATGAGTCAGCTGCACCTTTCCTCATTCCCTGTCACGCACTGTTGAACTTGAACATAGGGTTGTCAACTGTCCTGTATTGCCAGGACATCCCATATATTGGGCTAAATTGGTTTGTCCCATACGGGACCACCCTTGTCCCGTATTTCCTCCGCTAACGTAGAGCATTCCTATGAAACCTCATGAAGCACAGAAGATACAAGTACTGCAGCCTTCGATGACCCGCCACCTCACCAGGCTAGCCAGAAGGCTGGGGAAACCTTGCCGAACTCTTCCACTTGCCTGGTTCACCGGACCCCGACGTCTGACGAACCCTCTCCGGAATCGGCGACGGTTCGGAGCATACCGACTCCCCTTCACCGGGATGCCCCCAGGACCACTGACGTTGGCAGCCTCTGCTCCCTGCATACGGCACAGAAGATGTTGGAGAAGAATGAAGGAGTGGACACCTTAAAGGCCTCACGTCCCTTCCCACAACCCCTGAATGGAAGGGCAACTTATTTATTGAGATACCGTGTAGAAATGGCCCTTCCAGCACTTCGAGCCATACTGTCCAGCAATTTCCACACCCCCCCCCCCCATTTAATCCTAGCCTAATCACAGGACAATTTTCAATAACCATTATCCTACCATCCAGTGCGTCTTTGGACTGTGAGAGGAAACCAGAGCACCCGGAGGAAACCCACGCAGTCACAGGGAGAACATACAAACCCCTTATAGGCAGCAGTGGGAGAAGGCAGGAGATTGGGGCTGAGAGGGAAAATGGATCAGCCATGATGAAGGAGCAGGGCAAACTCGATGGGCCAAATGGCCCAATGCTGCTCCTACATCTTGTGGTCTTGTGCCTTGTTTTTTTTGCTCGGTCATAGTAATTTTTCTCTTGTACTGTACTGCTGCTGCAAAACAGCACATCATAAGTCTGTGCTAACAAACATGACACATTTTCTGGTGTCACTGGGCTGCACAGATTGAAGGGATGAGAGGAAATGTCAGGGGCAGAGGTGAATGGGTTTAAGGAGGAAAAATACAGCAACAGAACAAGTTCTTCAGCCATTATACAAGCTGATCCAAATTAATCCCTTCTGCTTAACACATGGGGCAGATCCACAAGATGTAGGTCATTTAGTCCATTGAGTCTACCCTGCCATTTCATCATGACTGATCCATTTTCCCCGTCAGCCCCAATCTCCTGCCTTCTCAGGTTCTCCAATCTCGCACAAAGTGCGACAGGAACTCAGCAAGTCAGACAGCATCTACAGTGGGAATAAACAGTGGGTGTTTTCGGCCAAGACCCTTCATCAGGCTATATTAAAAGGTGAGGCCGATCCAGTGAGAAATTAGATGCCAACAGCTTTGTCTCCTTCAGCACCAGCCCCAAGGCACCCTCCTTTTCTCACCCACCAAACCACCCATCCCCATCTCCCAGAAAGAATTCCAGGGACAGTTGTACCTTCTCTCCCTCCACCACGTCGAACTCCACTGTTTCTCCATCACCAACGCTCCGCAGGTACTTGCGAGGGTTGTTCTTCTTGATGGCGGTCTGTTGGGGTGAGGAAGGTGATGGAAGAAGATCCGAAGTAAAGGTAATAGGTTAGCATTGTCCAGCGTCCATACCCGACCCCAGCTTGCATGACCTCACTTGTATCACCACTTCAATCCCCACCCCCCGTCACACCACACCTTGCGTCCAGAAACCAACACCAATAGCACCTTCGAGGCAACAATCTGGCTCAAACACCCCACAGTAACTTGAGTCTAACACCCTGTCACCTGTGTTGAGGTGGGGAGGTTTAAGAAAGGAGATATAGAGAGCAGGACCAGAAGATAATGGAGGGAGACCTTGGGTGACAGATTCTCTATGGTTTTTAATCCGAGGTTTCCCTCCAGATCAACAGCAACAGAACTTCTGCTGTTGGAGCTAGTGTCTGAAGTTTCTTCAGCTCAACACAAGACTATTCAAGCATGTGGGTGAACACATTCACATCCTATTTTCTCACACACACACACACACCCCTCCTCGCCCATCATCCCCACCCCGACACATCAGCACTCTGGGCTCACGCTAGCTGGGAAGAGGTAGGGTGGGGAAGAAATTCAATGCAACAAACTCCACCCACTAGGACTCAAGTTGCAACTCGGGACAACCCCAACCAACACCAGAACCCCAAAAGAGAAACCATCCCACTATGGTTAAGTGGTATTGTGTACCAACTGACTGTGAGTGAAGTGAAGTCAACAGCAAGGAGGACAAAACCCAAGAGATTAGCCCCTCATTCGGGACCTCCTGAAGTTGGGAGTGGGGGAGATGCAGTGGGCAGTGAAAGGAGATCCTTCTGATCTGGGCTTCAAGCTGGGGGTTCCCAACCTGGTGTCCACAGACCCTCAGATAATGGTAGAGGCGTAACAGAGGTTGGGAATACCTGCCTTGAAGCAATTTTATTTTTCTCCATAAACACACAATGTGTTTTCAACAAAATTGCTAGCAATGAACAGAACATTCACTTCAAGGTCAAAATTAAATTTATTATCAAAGTACACATCACATATACTATGCTGAGGTTCATTTCTTGCAGGCATTTACAGGAAAATAAAATACAACAGGACAAAGCACAATTCCAGGAGTGGGACCCCCACCCACACCGTTCCCTACACCAGGAGTGGGACCCACATCAACAATTGTTACCCTCAATCTGTTAGGTTCCTGTACCAATGTTGATAACTTCACTCACCTCAACACTGAACTGATCCCTATACCTGCAGACTCGCTTTCATTGACTCTGCTACTCGTGTTATCAATATTTAACATTTGATTATTATTTTATGTTTGCACATTGTGTGTGTGCAGTTTCCTTGTATTTACTATGAATGCCCACACGAAAATGAACCTCAGGGTAGTATATGATGGCATATGGACTTTGACATGAAGTTTACTTTGAACTCTACATGTTTAGAGCACAGGTTCCCAACCATTTACCTCCTGGTTAATGGTAGAGGTCCATGACATAAAATAGGCTGGGAAACCCTGCTTTAAAGGAAATGCATTGGAGGTTATCAAGCTCTGAGAGTTGCTGCAGATGCTCTGAGAGGCAGGGAGAGGGAGTTCTGCAATACTGTGGTGGAAAGGTTTTATGCACCACAAAGTACTCTCCCCTCTGTCCATCTCTCCTGTGTGTGGCTGATTCAGTCAAGCTTTAGTCAATGGTAAAGACCCCTCCCCAAGAAACAGAACCATATAGGCCAATCAGCCTACAAGCCTGCACTAAACTTGATGCCAAATTAAATCACTGTTTACATGTGACCCATAATCCCTCTATCCCATGTAGGTTCATGTCTTTTTAAAAAGCCTCTTATACATTATATCTGCTTATATCATTACCTCCAGCAGACCACTCCACATCTACACCAAACCTCCCCCAGACATCTTTGGAACTTCCCTCCTCTCCTACGTTAAATGTATGATCTCTCAAATTTGACACTGGGACAAATATTCTGACCAACTACCTCATGTATCCCTCAAAATCTTTTAAGATCCTATCAGGTCTCCCCTCAGTCCCTGACATTCCAGCAAAAACAACCTAGATTTGCCCAACTTCTTATAGAAGATACTGTCTAATCCGGACAGTGTGTCCTGGTGAACAATCTCTGCACCCTCATTGTTCCGGGGGGGGGGGAAGAGACAGAGAGCACTACAATACATACACACACTCACACTCCTTGATATTAAAGGAACCTAAAATCTAAATCTAAACCCTTCCTAGAATTGGGCAACCAGAATTGTATGCTGCAAGGGCAGCCCAAGTTTTATATAACTGCATTATGACTTGCTGAATTACAGTAAGCACCTTTTCCAGCCCACTTGCGTGGTCATTTTTAAGGGGCTATGGACTTGGACCTCAAGATCTCTGTTCATCAATGCTGTTAAAGGTCCTACCATGTATATTTGATTTAAGTACATTTATTATCAAAAGATATAATTATACAACTTTGAGATTTGCTTGCTCATAGGTAGCCATGAAGCAAGAAACCTGAAAGAATCCAATTTGAAAAAGACCAATACTCGATGCACAAGGGGAAAAAAAACAAATCATGCAAACAATTGACGCAAACAACAGTATTCTGAACCAAAATGCGAGTCCTCAGATCTGAACTCTGGTCTGGACCAGCCTGGAGTAGGCCCAAAGCCTTGCTTATCAGTTCATATTAGCAGCTACAGAGCACAGCAGCCAGGGCAGTCTTCATAGCCTCAGTGCCATGGAGATGACCATTGCAGAGAACGAGCAAAATCGGCTCTCCTCCCAACTAACATCTGTCTTTCCAGTCTATATGGGCCGGCATTTAAATTGACTCAACAATGGAACAGTGAAAAGCTCCACGCTCTGGAAAGGTGTGAAGATTGCCAAGAGCGAGTGAAATCCGCTCTCACCTCTGATCTGAGCTGGTGTTTAAAATTGGCTAAACGCTGCATTGTGCCTCACACTAGGACTCAGGCACCGCTGCTGCAAGACGCTCCAGGCCTAGACCATGCTGCCCAGCAACTTGCTCCGGGCCCAGATGTCACCATGCAGCCCAAAGCTGCTCTTCAAATCAGCTCAGCGCCCAGAGATATCCAAATCTCACACCCGAGCCAGTTGTACAAGCATTGAAATTGAATCTCCTCTGTCTGGACCCCGACTGCTCCTTACAGAGCTATCGAACCTCGCTCCTGGGCCAGTTCTACATGCATCTGAACTTGACTTGCATCGATTCATCCCCCGAACTCACCCCTTCACTGTTTGCAGAGATAATTTAACACAATTTACCTCAGAAAAGGTGCTTTTAGTTGGATTTCTTAGCTTGAGTCTGAGTCAGTGGTGGAGGCAGACACACTAGTGAAGTTTGAGAGACTACTAGACAGGTATATGGAGGAATCTAAGGTGGGGGCTTATATGGGAGGCAGGGTTTGAGGGTCAGCACAACATTGTGGGCCGAAGGGCCTGTACTGTGCTGTTCTATTCTATGTTCTATGTTTATGACTACCAGGAAGCTGACATACATGGTTGATAGCACCATCTTAACTGGAAATACGCCACATTTTCCCATAACATTTCACTTCTCAAACCATGACCCCTCACAATTGGCCAGATTAAACTCTACCTACCATTTCTCCACCCACCTCTCTCATTGTGGGGCCTGGTGATAGTAATTGGGAGGGGGTCTTCGGGGTTTCAATGTCTTTCTGTCATTCATTCTTTGGGTATTTTCCACAGACATCCACAAAACACAGAAGAGCAAGTTTGCATACTGTATGATTGTCAAGTACTGTTGATGAGACTCCCTTCTGCAGAAGTCCATGTGTGGCACAGGCACCATTGGTCTCTATGAAGTGTCACATTGCTTCCTTGTGAAACCCAATCTCAATGAAACTCACCTGTAAATCAGTCAACAGCCCAAAATTCCTGTGGTGTTTGGTGTTAACTTTGGGTTGGAAGTAGATGAAGGTCACTTCTTCACTCCTTCCCCTTTCTGCACCCCCCCCCCACCTCTCCAAAAATCTTTGAACACAGAAGCCACTCACTACTGTGGTCTCAAGGGAACAAGCATTATCAGTAGAAAGACATACCTGGTGAACAAAGACATCTTCTTTCGTGTCATTCCTGAGAGGGAGAAGGGGGGGAAAAAAAAGGATTAATTGAAGACACAAACATTAGGGCAAATACCATTCGCTGAAGATTTCAAGAACAAAAACTTCAACTGAACATTTTCAATCGTTTCTGTAACTTTAGAAACTGGGATCTTGCTGTGCACAGAAACAAGACATCTGCTTTCAGCATTAGTTGAAAGACAGCTATTGGCTACAATGCTTGGGAATATTAACATTTAAGAGACATTTGGACAATATGTAGACAGGAAGGACTCAGCACAAGTTCCCAACCTGGGTATCTACAGACCACTTGCTTAGTAGTATTGGCCCATGCCAAAAAAAGGGTTGCAAACTGATTGTTTAGGGGGATAATTAGGTCAAATGGACAAGCTCAGGTAGGCACCTTGACTAGCACGGATAAGTTTGGCCAAAAGGGTACACTACCCCATATAGCCCATTTTACAATGTACAACTCTTTAGCCTGCCATATCTGCACCATGAGGTTTAGTATCACCGGCATGTTTACAATTTTCAGCTTCTTACTTCGATACTGTGCAGTAGCCTTCCCCGCACCCACCACCATACCAGACAGTGATGCAGTCAGTCAGAATGCTCTCCACTGTACATCAGAAGTTTGAGTGTTTTAGGTGATAAACCAAATCTCTTCAAACTCCTAATGAAATATAGCCGCTGCCTTGCCTTCCTTATAGTTGCATAAATGTTGCGATCAGGTTAGATCCTCAGAGGTAATGACACACAGGAAGTTGAAATTGCTCTGTTTCTGATCCCTCTATGAGGATCCGTTTGCGTTCCCTCTTCTTACCCTTTCTGAAGTCCACAATCAGCTCTTTGGTCTTACTGACAGTGAGTGCAAGATTGCTACTACACCTAACTAGCTGGTATATCTTGCTCCTGTACACCTTTTGTCACCATCTGAGATTTGACCAAAAATGATTGTATCATCAGCAAATTTATAGATGGTATTTGAGCTGTGCCTAGCCACAAAGTCATTGGTGTAGAGAGAGTAGAGCAGTGGGCTAAGCTCACACCCCTGTGGTGCACCAGTGTTGATTCTCACAAGGTAGAGATGTTATTTCCAATCAGCACATTGTAGTCTTCCGGTTAGGAAGTCGAGGATCCAGTTGCAGATGGAGGTACAGAGGCCCAGGATCTGAAGCCTTTCAATGAGAACTGCAGGGATGACTGTGTTAAACACTGAGCTATAGTCAATAAACAGCATCCTAACATAGGTATTTGTACTGTCCAGGTCATTCAATGTCACAGGAAAAAGCCAATGAGATCTCATCCACAGTGGACCTATTGTGGCGACAGGCAAATTGCAGTGGGTCCAGGTCCTTGCTGAGGCAGGAGTTGATTCTAGCCATGACCAACCTCTCAAGGCATTTCATCACCATAGATGTGAGGGCTACTGGGGAACAGATGTTAAGGCAGATCACCCTGCTCTTCTTGGGCACTGGTATAATTTTTGGTCTTGTGAAGCAGGTGGGAACTTCTGACTGTAGCAATGAGAGGGTGAAAATGTCTTTGAATACTCCCGCCAATTTCGCCCTCTTGAAAGACAATGACATTGGCCTCCGAGACAGATCCTCAATTATTGTAGGCAAGGGCAGGACCTGGGTGATGGCAGCCCTTAATGATGGAATCGATTAATTAGATTAATTAATTGGATTCTCTTATTTCCTCAACTCCCCTCAGATTCCATTGGGGCAACTTCCAGCAGCGATTAACCCACCAACCCCACGTGTCATTGAGGGGGGAGAAGGAAGGAAGCCCAAGTATCCGAGGAAACCCACACAGGCACAGGTAGAGTGTGAAAACTCCACACAAAGTGCCAGAGATCAGAATGAACCTGGGTCTCCAGAACTTTGAAGCAGGAACACCATCCTTGACCAATCCCAACCAGGAACCACGGCACCCAGTCAACACTGGTTCCTTAACGAGGGAATTAACAATCTCTCAACCAGCCACCCTGATTGAGATGATGATGATGTCGTCAACGACTTAGGCCTGAGAGGCCAGCGTCGGGCATTTTCATGCCTTACAAGGCGCGGATCGGAAGGCTGTGTGCTCCTCGCACAGACATTTTGCAGTATTTTTCTTATTTTACGAGGTCGAGTTGCGAGCTCGACACTCAACCCAGCACAGATGGAAAGCGTACTCGGGAGCTGCCCGTTTGAATTCGAACCCGGGAACCTCTGTTCCAGAGTCCGGCACTGATGTCACTGTGCCACCAGCCGACCTGTTTGAAGCTGATTGAGGCTGGTGGTATTATTGGGTTTGTGTCTGCATAGAATAAAAAAGATTGGCTTGGGGGTGGGGGGAGAGGAGCAGAAGAACAACAAAAGAACAAGGGAAACTTGGTTATCACAAAAATGAGAAAATCTGCATATATTGCAAATCCAAAGGAACACCACACAAAATCCCAGAGGAACTCATTTTATCTAATAACCTGCCCATCACCTCCTTCTGGTGCTCCTCCCCCCTCCCTATCTTTCATTGTCTTCTTTCCTCTATCAGATTCCCCTTTCTCCAGCCCTTTATCTGTCACCAATCAACTTCCCAGCTCTTTACTTCACCCCTCCCTCTCCCCCCAGTTTCACCTACCACCTTGTCCTTCCTCTCCTCCCCCATCTTCTTACTTTTCCCCTCCCTTTCCAGTCCTGATGAAGGGTCTCGGTCTGAAATGCTGACTGTTTACACTTTCCCCACAGATGCTGCCTGGCCTGCTGAGCTCTCCCAGAACTTTGTGAGGAGTGTAAAACTGGAGACAGATGTGCTTCCCAAGGATCACAGTTCACAATGCTGGTTAGAATAAGAAGCAACAACTCAGTTGTCAGGGCCACATTGCACAAAAACAAGCAATCCATTCAATTCAAGTTTAATTGTCAGTCAACCATACCTGAACACTGCTAAATGAGACAGCGTTACTGAGGGGCCAAGGTGCAAAGCGCAGCACCAACATTCACACACAGCACAAGGCACACATCGCACATACAAGATAGCAAGTATACAAGTTATCAGCAAGATACAGCAACACAAAATAAAAGTCCACCCTGAGTCCATGAATGTTGCAGAAATCTGCAGTCGCCCACAACAGAGCTTGACTTCTGCCGATCGAACACTAGGGGAAGCATCAACTCCAGCTTGGATGTGACAAAATGTCATCCCCAATGGAGCACATCATGTCTACAGCAACCAAGTATTCACCTATACCAACCCAAATGACCAACACTGGCTCTATGGCCTTCTGTGCCTTAGCAATTCAAGTTCTCACTCCGATATACATGTTGTGTCTCTGCCTCCACCACCCTGAGATAATACGTTCCATACTCCATCCCCCTCCTCGGCTCGCTCTAAACTTCACTTATCACCTCAAGCGATGCTCGTTGGCCTCCCAATGGGACTGACACAGAGAGGCAAATGGGAGTGCGTGCAGACCTCCAAGATACTCTGGTTTGAGATGACACTGCTAAAGCTCACCCGTGAGTAAGGACACGCCAGAGGTTCAATCGATTGAAGTGTTGGGCTGAATCAGAAAGGTCGGGTACAGGCCGAATCGAGGCAACAGGCCCCAGGCCCCAGAACGCATCGAAGCGAGAGAATCCAATGTTGGAATGCCAGTTTAAGTGCCGGGCCAAATTGAAAAGGGTGGGACGTCGGGGCCAGAGGCGAGGGACGGACCGAGCCGATTTGGCTCGCTGCTCCATGACGTTTACTTGACTCTGCACTGAACTGAGGCTATGGCTTCATGTCTACGAATGGTCCCTCTTTCAAGAGCTTCAGTTCAGAATGCCATTTGCTCGCTTTCAAAATTACTTGCACAATTTGTTTTTTTAAACCTCTGCACATTGGGTGTTTGACAGCTTTTTTAAATAAATGGATTCTTTGAGATTTCTTTGTTTTGTGGCTGCCTGCAAGGAGACAAATCTCAAGGTTGTATAATGTATACTTTGATAACAAATGTACTTGGTACTTTTGATGAGTTGGAAAGGTGACTCCATCTTGGGTTTCATAAATTGAGATACAAGTAGTAAAAACTAGGAACATCGTGACGAGCACCTACAAAGTTCGGGTTAGGACACAAATGCAGCTTGAATTCAAATTCATTTGGAATACTTTAACAGTTCGATGCATCTCTGTGTTTTAACGTGGTTAGGGATTTCAGTTGTAAGGCTCTGCTGTAGAAGTTCATTCTCTTTGGAGTAAAGGGTATGAGAGAACTTTAGGAGGCAGCTAAGATGACAGATTTAGAGAAGAAACAACTGTGCCTGTCAATTTGTGGCTGAGAACGAAGACAGGAGGAGGACGAGTGCCACAGCTGGCCTCTGCCTCACAACCCTGAGATCTGGGTTCAATTCTCACTCCCAGCACAGTTGTGGAGTTTGCATGTTCTCCTCGTGACCTCATGGGCTTCCCGCGAGTGCTCCAGTTTCCTCCCACAACCCAGTGATGCACGGGTCAGCGGGATGATTCACTGCCGAGAGTTGTTTTTTTTCATTTCATTGAGATACAGCTTGGAATAGGCCCTTTGAGACATACTGCCCAGCAATCTCCTGATTTTTGTCAGCCTCATCACGGGACAATTTATAACGACAGTCAACTGACCAACCAGTGTGCCTTTTGACTGAGAGGGGAAACCAAAGCACCCAAGGGAATCCATGCAGCCCCAGGGAGAACATACAACTCCTAAAAGGCAGCAGTGGGAATTGAACCCGGGTCACTGGAACTGTAAAGCATTGTGCTAACCACTATGCTATGTGCCACCACAAGTTGCCCTCTGTTGTATGGGTATCTGTGTGGGGGAGACAGCAGGGGAGATCATGGGAAGAGGAAGAGAATAAAATGGAATTAGTGCAAGGAGATGGTCAGCATGGTCTTGAAGGGCTGAAGGGTCTGTTTCTGTTCTGTCATACTAAATGACCCCCAACCGTTTTTTTGGTGTCAAAGACCAATACCATTAAGCAAGGGATCCATGGACCTCAGGTTGGGACTCCCTGTTCAAGAAGGAAGTTTAAAAAAAAAAAAAAATACAAGTCTGTGTGGTAGAAGCAGGATCTTTCAAATTCCAAAATAAATTGGATTAGGAATGAACTTGGAATTCTAGGGATACAGTACGGGGAAAATGGGAGTGATTGACTTGTAATAAAGGCAGACATGAACTTGGTGTCCAATTAGCCTTCAAGGCCAGCACATGAAAAAGGACTCCACTTAGAGCTGAGGCAGAGAGAAATCCACCCCTTTCAGTCCCATTGCCCTCAACCTCTTCCCTGCAAACATATTAAATACACCTTTGTGGCACTCCACTAGTCAGAGGGCATCCATCTACTACCACTCTCTGGCTTCTCCCACAAAGCCAATGTCTAATCCAGTTTACAACCTCATCCTCAATGCCGACTGACTGAACCTTTCTGACCAACCTCCCATTCAGGACCTTGTCAAATGTCCATGTGGACAACATCTATTGCCTTGCGCTCAACTTTCCCGGTAATTTATTTGAAAAGCTCTTCAAGACTAGGTCGACACGACCTATAATGCACAAAGCAATGGTGACCATCCCTAATCAGTCCCTGTCTATCCAAACACTCATATCCGGTCACTTAGAATACCTTCCAACAACATTCCTATTACAGATGTCAGGCTCACCGGCCTACAATCTCGTGGTTAACTCTTGGAGCCTTTCTTTAACAGTGGAACAACATTAGCTATGCTCCCATCCTCCAGTACCTCACTCGTTGCCAAGGACGTTTGAAATATCTCTTGCAATGTCTGCACAAGCCTCCCACAGGTAAGGTTGCCAACTTTCTCACTCCCAAATAAGGGACAAAAGTAGCAGTCAAATACAGGACACTTGTGTTTACTCTGAGAAAGACTGCCATGAGCATGAAGCCTTGCGCAGGCACCTGCGTGCAGATGCGTGACGTGCGCATGCGTGTACACGCCGATTTTTTTTCCACAAATCAGTTTTGGCTTAATCTTCCCAACTACACTGTACAAACATTATTTCTACTTGATATAGGCTGTGTATTTATCATAACATTCCTGCTTTTACTATATGTTAGTGTTATTTTAGGTTTTATGTGTTATTGGTATGATTTGGTAGGTTATTTTTTGGGTCTGGGAACACTCAAAAATTTTTCCCATATCAATTAATGGTAATTGCTTCTTCACTTTATGCCATTTTGGCTTACAAACAGTTTCATAGGCACGCTCTACCTTAGCGGGGGAAATACGGGACAAAGGCGGTCCCGTATGGGACAAACCAATTTAGCCCAATATACGGGATGTTCCGGCTAATACAGGACAGTTGACAACCCTACCCACAGGGTATGAGGGAACAACTCATCTACCACAATTTGCCTCAAGACATTAAACACTGCATTTGGCACAAGTACAGGTCATCCCCGGTAATGAACAATCACTGTCTTAACAGTCAATTTTGCTCAAAAACAAAAGAGCTGACCGTTGTCTTCAGGATGAATGGGATAGCACATGCTCCTGTCCACAAAGATATTGAGGTTGCAAAGGTTAAGAGTCAACATCAGACTGTCCTGGTCGAACCACACAGACACCACAGACAAGGTGGCTCACCAGTGCCTGTACTTCCTCAGGAGGCGAAAGAGATTTGGCACGTTGGCCATTACTCATCTTTGCCTACCCACCACAGACAGCATCCCATGTGGATAGATCACAGCTTGGTGCGGCAACTGCTCAGCCTGTGACAGTAAGAAACTGCAGAGAGCCGTGGACACAGCTCAGCACATCACGCAAACCAGCCTCCCCTCCATGGATTCCGTCTGCACTTCTCCAGGAGGGGCACAATTACAACAAGAAGAATAAAAAGTCCATTGTAGTGCAAAGTGGTCATAGTGCTGTGGCACTGAGGTAGTGATTAGGGTTGCTGCAGCTTGGTTCAAAATCCAAATGGTTGAAGGGACGTCGCTGTTCTTGAACCTGGTGAGAGGGAGGAGCTAAAGATGGTGCCAGAGTGTGCCTTCTTTCAGTCTCTCTGTGAAACAGTTTAAAATTCTTCTCTCTAACGTCCCTTTCCTTTTCAAGGTGGATGGAGTCTTGACAGAGTCTGCGATCTAGAGCTGCACTAAAACTATGGTTTTTCACAGTGGTGGGTTCCTATCATTTTTGATATCTCCAGGAGCAGCCCGGCAGACAGGCACCTTGGGACACAATTCCAAGTCAGTGTCACTGCCTGAAGTATCACAGGAAGGAGGAACATCCGACAGCAGTGTGTCCTGCTGTCTAAATAATCCATGTTGCAGTTCCAGCATCGCAACAATGAGCTGTTGGTCTCCCACTCACTGTGGCAGGAATGATACCTCTCTCCTTTATTAGTGAGAGAGAGCTCGGACTGTCAGGGGTGAACAGAGGCTTTCGATAGACTTCAGATCATGACTCTTTGGGGGCTTTGCTGTTCCTTGTATGGCAGCCGGTGGTGGAGGGGTGGGGGCTGACACCTTTGCTGAGGCAGTTGGGGGTGGAAGATGCTTTAGGATTCTAACATTTTCTCATCTTTCATTCTTTAGGGTTTTTCTATTTTGTGGATGTCTGTGAAGAGTAAGAATTTCAGGTTGTATATGTATACATTTTCCAATATTAAACGGAATCTTTGATCATTGGTGTTCTGGCTTCCAAATATCCTGCTCAGTGGTGGCTAGGGGAAAATGGGCAGGCTTGGATGGCTGAGGGATGTGCCTGTGATGTATTAGATAGTGACCAATACTCTCTGCGTCATTCCACCATGAAACACTGCAATTCTCTTTCGACTCTGGGCAATTTTTGTCGATGCGCCATAGAGCGCATCCTATCCAGACGCATCACAGCTTGTGGCTGTTCTGTCTGCTGCAAGAAACGGAAGAGAATTATGGATGCAGCTCAGCACATCAGTGAAACCAGCCTCACCTCCCTGGACTCTGTCTACACTTCTCAATGCCTCGGCAAAGCAGGCAGCACCATCAGAATCAGGTTTAATATCACTGGCAGCAGTGCAATTCAATACATAATAATAGAGAAAGAGAACTGCGAATTAAAGTGTGTGTATGTATGCGTGTGTGTATATATTTTTTATATGTAATTAAGTAGTGCAAAAAGTAGGAAATTTTAAAAAAAGTAGAGGGGTAGTGTTCGGGTTCAATGCCCATTCAGAAGCTGTTCCTGAATCGTTGATGGTGTCCCTTTAGACTTCTGTACCTCCTGAGCAATGAGAATAGGGCATGACGGGCAGGTCTTTAATGATGGATGCTGAAGACCCCACCCACCCAGGACATTCTTCTCTCCCCCACCCCCCAGAGAGAAGATACAAAATCCTGCAAGCACATACCACTAGGCTCAAGGACAGTGTATATCTCACTGTTATCAAACTCTCGTATGATAAGATGGACTCTCAACCTCACAATCTACCTCATTATGATCTTACACTATCATTTGCCTACACTGCACTTTGTGTTTTGTTACAATTTATTCTGCATTCTGTTATTGTATCACTCTATTCAAGCACAATACACTTTGCAATTATCTATACAAGACCAAACAATTAATTAGGACTCTACTGTAATTAATCGGACTTTTGGCCTCACAATCTACCTCGTTATGACCTTCCCCTCTTATTGTTTACCTGCACTGCACTCTGTAGCTGTTGAACTTTGCTCTGCATTATTAGTACACAAAACACCGTGCAATGATCTGATCAGTACGAACAGTTTGTAAGACAAACCTTTCACTGTATCTCGGTACATGAGACAATAATAAAGCAAGCCCAGAATAAACTATTTCCATTCTCTAGTATTGCAATGAAGCAAAAAGCACACACTGACAAGAATTGCTCAAAGTACAGAGGAAGCCAGTTGTAGGACAGACTTTAGAATTTAATATTATGCAATTATAATATTTAATCCTCCAAGAGGACCACAACTGTGTTTTTTTCCTATTATTGTATAGGTTAATTTATTTATTGTCAAAGTATACAATTCTGAAATTCTTCAACTTACAAATTACAAATGCTGGGATACGAACAGGTCTGTCTGTCAGTGTAGTAAATAGTTTGTGTTAAACTCATCAAAGTATTAAATATTATCAGAAGTGCCTGTTACGCCACTGGCATTTAGGGCAGCAATGAAGGTTCTCCATCCCTGGTGGCATTCAGGGCTTCCTTCATCTCGCCAGTAGCTTTGGTGATAAGTGATACAGCCCAGTCCTCACGTATACAAGACATCAGGCCCGTACAGAACATTGGTAAAAATACAACTGCACAAAATATACCGTACTTGTATTACATGTAAAAGCAGATCGAATTAGTTACCTGTTGATGAATCCGTACCCATTTCGAACATTGAACCACTTCACAGTGCCAAGAACGCTAGTGGCTGCAATTTGAACAGAGGAAAACAGCATTACAACTTTTCCCATCGATTACCCATGCAAGGAGCTTCGCGTTTATTCCACACCCTGGCTCCATAAACACCCCTCAGCCCACTTTTAGAGTCAACAAAGCTACAGTGGAGACCAATGTTCCTTCTAATTTGTACAGAGCTGTGTACACAAATATCTTGTGCAGCGCAATTTTTTTTTTAGCCTGGTGACAACACGCGCACTGAATTTTTTTATGCAGAAGTAAACCTGACGCTATTCTAAGGACAGTAAGCCATTCTGCTTTTAATGAACTAGTGGCTCTTTTGCGCTTCACACCCTTTGCTGCTTTGGAATTCAACACGGTGAATCAATAATTTCTTCAATAAAAACAGTATAAATAAGCCAGTTCTAAAATCTGCAGACAAATCATCGCAAACTCCACGTTGCCAACACCACCTGCATCAGAAACCGGAAAAGGAAATGTGATTGTGCATGATCCTGAAATATACTTAACATGCCAATGAGGTAGAGGGTGACAACCTTTTGCGTGCAGTTTAAATTCCTTTGTGCACTCGCAGCAAAAGATGTGTGTGGACGCACACTTTGGAACAATGGTGGAGACACCACTTGAGACAATCTGCAATGGAAAGCCAATGTGCAGATTCTCCCCTGGAGGAAGGCCAGTTTCCTACATTAATACATGGAAACAGAAAATAGGTGGGGCTATCTGGCCCTTCAGGTCTCTTTCACCATTCAATATGGTCATGCCCAATTATCTGAATTCAGCTCCCATTCCAGCTCGTGCTCCATATCCCTCCCTCTGCCCTGTGAAACCATTAAGTACATTTCATTACATGGCTTCAACTGCTGGGCATTCCCCTTCTCCAGAGGCTGCCTGACCAGCTCAGTATTTTCTAATCAATCACAGACCCCAAAGTACTTTTGGCCAAGTATTGACTAAGAGCAGAAGTCTTAAAAATTAGACACAGGAAAGCAAAGATGTAAACTTTGTACAGCACCTTTAAGTGCACACCGAAACATTTGACAGCCAGTGAAATCAGTCTGGAGTCAGGTCACTACCACAAGAGAAATGTATAAGCAAACACCTCAGAAATCAATTAGTACAACACCACACTCAAAAGGTGGCATTGTAGGGTCATGTAACTGATGGAAACTTACATAATACACTAAATCCAAAAAGTGCACTGTTACTGTTTTTCTTAAAGATAGAACACCTTGCATCAATTATTTGCAAGAACCTACAGCATTAAGGACCACCAACACCCAGGACATGCTCTTTGCTCATTACAATTACCGCAGGGCATCGTGGTAGCATAGCAATTAGCACAATCACTGACAGCCCCAACTCCAAGATCATGGTTCGACTTCCACTGCAGCCTGTAAGAAGTTTGCACAGGCTCTCTGCGATTGCATGGGTTTCTTCCCACATTTCAGCACCATACAGCTGGGGTTAGGGTTAGTGAGTTTATAGGGATGCTGCGTTGGTGTTGAACGTGTGGCTACACTTGCGGGCTGCCCCAGGCACACTCTGCTGATCTGATTTGAAGCAAATGTCTCATTGCACTCTACTTACTGCACCCTCCCTCACCTCCATTCAACCCAAACAGTCCTCCCTGGTGAGGTAACACTTCATCTGCAAATCGGCTGGGGTCGCCTATTGTGGCCGGTGCTCACGATGCAGCCTCCACTTCATTGGTGAGACCCATCGTAAACTGGGGGACCGCTTCACTAAGCACCTCTGCCAAGCAGGACTTGCCGGTGGCCAAACATATTAATTCCCATTCTGATGTTTCAATCCATGACCTCCTCTTGTGCCAAGACGAGGCCTCCCTCTGGGTGGAGGAGCAGCACTTTGTATTCCATCTGGATAGCCTCTAACCTGATGGCATGAATATGATTTCTCCTTCCAGTGAGCAAAAACTCCCCCTGCTTTTCCCTCTATCCCCCACTCTGACCTTTCACTTCTTCTTACCCACCTATTACTTCCCCCGGAGTCCCCCTTCCTTTTCTCCTATGATCCACTCTCCTCTATCAGATTCCTTCCTCTCCAGCCCTTGGCCTTTCTCTGCTGTATCAAATCTTTGTTCCGAAGAGCAGAGACACCCTGCAGCATGACGGAGCAAAAGGATAAAAGAGGAAAAACATCTCTTCAAAGTATTCGCACAGAATGGATATCCACAGAACTTCATATGAAGATGTCTACAAGGCCGACAACACACCATCCAAGGAGACACCAAATGGATTATCCTTCTATACATCCGAAAGGCCTCAGAAATGATGGCCCAACTGCTCCAAGAACATAATTTCAGTCATGCACAAGTCAACAGCAACATTGAGCAGTGTACCTTACAGACCAAAACAACAAACCAAGCTATTAGACAAGACCAATGTGGTCTACAAAATCCAGTATGTGGACTGCACCAAGTATTATGTCAGCCAAACTGGGAGAAAACTATCCATGAACCAGGACGATCTATAAACCAACAGGTTGTAAACAGCCATGAGCAACTCTCCCTGGTCTCGACCCATGAAGATCTAGAGAGGCACAAATTCAACCGGGCATCAGTGAAAGTCACGGCGCAGGCAAACATGCGGCATGCAAGAGAACTTCCAGAAGTACAGTTTTCCACAAACAATTCTATGAACAGACATGTACCCCATAAGCCAATGCAGGGAAATTCCACACAATGCAGAGTTCACCAGCAACCAATCAGCAGTGAGACCCCACCCCCACCGCACAACTGGGTTTCTGGATTGACGGCCAATCAGCTGATTGATAAATATATAAAGGCCAAGCAGTCAGAGGACAAACAACTAAACAGCACACTGACGAAGTCTCCCATTATGGTGATAAAATATTTGCAAATGGATTGCCAAGATTGGAGAACAACTCAACCCAACCATAGTGTCACCCACCTCCCCCCACCCACGGCACCAGATGATACATAGTGTCACCCCCTCCTCAGCACCTGATACTATGCAGTGCCACACCTTCTCCACCCCAGGCACCAGACACTACGTAGCATCACCGCCCCCCACCTAACATTTTCACCTGAACAACTGCACTAACCTATATCGCCCAACTGCCTGAAGATCCAAACATCTGTCTGCATGTTACAGAGCTGCCATTCTCCTAGTTGAGGTTTCACAGAGATACATATACAACCCTCTTGAACACAGAACAGTACAGGCCCTTCGGCCCACAATGTCGTGCTGACCTTTTCACCTGCTCCAAGATCTAACCCTTCCCTTCCACATGCCTATCATCCACGTGCCTACCCAAGAACTTTCTAAATCGTGCTAATGTCATGGGATTGAAAAGCAGTGGTGAGATTGAAACATCAAGACTGGAACCCCAAGACAGCAGGCAGTGTGCTTGCCGATCGCCAGTTGCTGTCGGAGGAAGGCCCCTGTCTTTCGATGGTGAGTGAGAGCCTGTCTGAGATGCCGAACAGCTGGCTTGTGACCTGGACTTTGATGGACTCTGGATCAATAGACTCCTTGGTGATCCTGACGTTGCTTGCATGGTGTGGGTGGGGGCGTGAGTGGGGGGTGGTGTTGTCGATACTTTTGCTGCTGCGAAGAGAAGCGGAAAGTGGGGGGGGCTTCGATATTTCTTTTGTTCTATGGGGTTTCTTTGGTTTGTAGATGTCTGTGAAGAGGACAAATTTCAGGTTGCGTACCTACTCTGATATTAAATGCACATTGAAGCCTTTGTATCAGGCCTCCATGGCAGCACACTCCACACACCCACAGCTGTATACAAAACATCTGACATCCCTCCCCCACCCTGCACACCTTCCTCCTGGGGAAGAGGCTGGGTGCAGGAGGTGCCCTTGCTCTTGAGACTTGCCAACAAAACAGTGGGGAAGCTCTACAGGTCAGGCAGCGTCGAAGGGGAATAAATTGCTGACGTGTCCGGCGAGGCTCTTCACTAGGACTGGAAAGGAAGGAGGCAGAAGCCAGAATAAGGTCCAGAGGGGGCGGAGTACAAACCAGCAGGTAACGGGCGAGAGGGAAAGAAGCTGAGGGGTTATTGATGGAAGAGGGAACAGGGTGAAGGAGGAATCTAATAGGAGAGAACAGTGGGAGAAAGGAAAGGAAGTGGGAAAGCAGAGGGAGGTAATGGGCAGGTGAGGAAGGGGTGAGACAGTAACTAGAATGAGGGAAAACTGAAAGTAGGGGTAGGGAAACATTGGCTACCACCAGACTTTAGACAGATCAATGATCATGCCATCAGGTTGGAGGCTACCCAGATGTAATCTGAGATGGGACATGATTCTTCGGGCACCTCTGCACCAACCACCACAAGTCGGACTTCCTGGTAGCCAAACATTTTAATTCTGATTCCCACTCCTATCCCCAGTGTTGGCACAAGAGGAGGTCACACTCAGAGTGGAGGAGCAACACCTTATATTCCATCAGAGTAGCCTTGAAACTGATGACATGAACATGGATTTCTCCTTCTGGTAAGCAAAACTCCCCCCTCCTGTCTTCTATTCCCCTCTGACCTTTACCTCTTCTTACCTGCCTATCACTGCCCACCGCTCCATCTCCTTCTCCTATGGTCCACTCTCCTATCAGATTCCTCTTTCTCTAGCCCTCAAACTTTCCCACCCACCTGGCTTCACCTGTCACCTTCTTCCCTTCTAGCCTGTCACCTTCTAGCCTCTCTTCCCTCCCCCAACCTTTTTTT
This sequence comes from Mobula birostris, assembly GCF_030028105.1. NCBI lineage: Eukaryota > Metazoa > Chordata > Chondrichthyes > Myliobatiformes > Myliobatidae > Mobula > Mobula birostris. The sequence continues at coordinate 83,696,777 of NC_092374.1, read as the reverse complement.
TAAAATTCTGGCATCTTCCCCCTTCCTTCTCAGTCCTGATGAAGGGTCTCAGCCCAAAACATTGACCGTTTGTTCATTTCCCTAGATGCTGCCTGACCTGCTGAGTTCCTCTAGCACTGTGTGGGTTGCTTTGGAATACGGAGGTGTTGCTTCTCCAACCCGAGAGCAGCCTCGTTGTGGCAGACACATCGGTGTGGGGATGGGAAGTCAAATTGAAATGGGTGGCCATCAGGAGATTAAGAGGGTTGCAGCAGATAGAGCGAAGCTGCTTGACAAAGTGGTTCCCAATGTGTCGGGTCTCACGTCTGACCTCTTGCAACTAGTCTAGTTTGAGACCTCCCAGCCAGGGGAAAACACCAGCCCTGCATCTACTCTCAAGACACAGGTGAACAGTATATATTTCAATAATATTTCTATCTTGGGCCCAACATATTCTACCAAAAAAATTGTAGGCCCAGTCTGCTCAAAGGATAACACCTCATCGAGGGCTCAATGGTGAAAAGGGTGAGCAGCTTTAAGTTCCTGAGTGTCAATATCTCTGAGGATCTATCCTGGGCCCAACATATTGATGCAAGTACAAAGGCACGTACTTGCATCAATACTTGTCATTGGGTTTAGAGGCTTGCGTGCCTCAATGACCCAGAGAGCTATGTTGGCTGGAGTCAGGGCTTTATGCTTTGGCTCTTGGTAGGGTCACCATGCCAAACAGGTTAAAGGGTAGAGGTCAGACTAAGTGGTCCACCGGTCCTCCAGGTTTGGGGGTTCAGCTCAGGGCTCACAACCCTGACTGGTAAAACAAAATTGTTATGGAAACAGCAATGAAGAATCCTTCTACATCCGAGTGCAAAGGTATGCCCGAGTCTCCACCTGAGACTTGCATGACTGACAGTAGTGAAAAGAGAGAGGAAGCCCTGAAAACCACCGGAGATAGAGAACCTTTATTGCTGCTCTAAATACCAGCACTGTTATGGACAGTGGAGAGCCAGTGGCTATATTTCATTAGGAGTTAGAGGAGATTTGGCCTGTCAAAGAATCCAGCAAATTTCTTTTGATGTACAGTGGGGAGCATTTGTACCAGTTGTTTAATTACCCGGTGTGCAGGATCATCAAGGCACAGGACTGGAAAAAGGTGCGAGGGTTGTAAAGTTCGACTCCATCATGGTTACTAGCCTCCCCACTACCAAGGACATCTTTAAAGAGTGATGCTGCAAGGTAGCATCCATCAAGGACTCCTCACCACCCAGGACATGCCCCCTTCTCATTGCTACCATCAGGGAGAAGGTACAGGAGCCTGAAGGGCTCAATGATTCAGGAACAGCTTCTTCCCCTCTGCCATCCAATTTCTGAATGAACATTGAAGACTTCCTCACTTTTTGCACTACTTCTCAATATTTCTTATTGTAATTGAGTAATTTTTAATTAATGTACTGTACTGATACTGCTAGGGTGGCAGGGTGGAGACACATCTCTACCAAAGGAGGTAGAAAATGCTATTTCCCTCTGCTAACCTTGGGCAAGGTGAAACACTTGCTTAGCCTATTCCGTGCTGTATCCCTAAATAAAAATAAATACAGTAAAGATCACACCTCAGTTTGCCTTCTTAAATAGTTTGCTGAACCTCAGAATCAGGTTTAACCTCACTAGTATATGTTGTCAAACTTCTCTTTACAGCAGCAGTACTGCAACACAACACAATTTGCAATTGGGGCTCTGGTTTTCACTTTTTTGTGCAGGAGGGATTTGGGGGTTGACGATTGTGCTCACATTTTTTTCTTTCTTGGTTTCATGGCTATCTGGCGAAGATTTTCAGAGTTGTATACTTTGACAATAAATAAATTAACCTATACAATAGTAGGGAAAAAACTCAATTACTTTAATTGTATATTTTAAATAGTTAAATTAAATAGAGCAAACATAGAAATAAAAATGTATGAGGTAGTGTTCATGGGTTCAATGCCCATTCAGAAACCTGATGGCCGGGGGGGGGGGGGGGGGGGGAGAAGAAGCTGTTCCTGAATCATTGAGTGTGAGCCTTCAGACTCCTGTACCTCCTCCCTGATGGTAGCAATGACAAGAAGGCAGGTCCTGGGAAATGGGGGTCTTTAATGATGGATGCCGCCTTTCTGAGGCATCGCTCCTTGAAGATGCCCTGGATACTACAGAGGACAGTGCCCATGATGGGGTTGGCTGAGTTTACAACTCTCTGCAGCTTATTTCAATCCTTTGCAGATTCCACCCCCCCCACCCCCCCATAACAGACAGTGATCTAACTGAACACAAAATTTTTTTATTATACAACAGCAGATGCTTGGACAAGAAAGGTTTAAGAGGAAGACATGTAAGCAACCTTTCAATCCAGCTTCATTTTGCTCCCTATAGAATAGGGTATAGAGCTTACAGAATAGGCTCTTCTGCCAAACCCAGCAGTCCCCCGATTTAATCCTAGGGGCAATTAAGTCTTTGGACTGTGGTAGGAAACCCACATGGTCACAGGGAGTGCTAACAGGCAGCGGTGGGAATTGAACCCGGGTCACCTGTATTGTACAACACTGTGCTAACCACTATGCTACCGTGCCGCGCCTCCCAGTCACTAACAGGAACACAAGCAAGGAACTGAACTGGAAAATTCAGGTCTGAGCTGCTCCAAGGAGAAGAATATGACCCAAGTTTCTGTAGATACTGGAAATCCAGAGCAACACAGGCAAAATGCTGGAGTAACACAGGTCAGGCAACATCTATGGAAAGGAATAAACAGAATAAAGAGTTGACATTTCAGTCAGAGACCCTTTATTAAGACTGGAAAGGAAGGGGGCAGAAGATAGAATACAGTGGGTCGGGGGGGTGGAAAAAAAGAGTACAAGCAAGAAGGTGGTAGCTGAAACTAAGTAGATTGGGGGAGGGGAGAATGAAGCAAGAAGCTGGGAGGTGATAGATAGAAAACAAAGGCTGGAGAAGGAAGAATCTGGAGGAAAGGAGAGTGGACTTTGGGGAAAAGGAAAAAGAAGGATCAACAGGAGGCAGTGATAGGCAGGTGAGGAGAAGAGACAGAGGCAAGGGGGTTAAGCTGGTGCTTTCTGCTGGAACGGAGTTGGGGGAAGGAGGGATGGTGCTTTGCTGCTGCATGCAAGAGGGAGAGGGTCTTTGTGGTTCTAATGTTTTTCTGTCACTCATTCCTTGGGGGTTTTCCCTGTTTTGTGGATGTCTGTGAAGAGCAAGGATTTCAGATTATATATTGTATACATTCTCTGATATTAAATTGAACCATTGAACTCCTGTACTCAATACTCCACTGAAAGCCAATGTGCCAAAAGCGGTTTATGACCCTATCTACCTACGACATCACTTTCACTTCCCCCCAACCCCATTCTCCACATAACCTTTGATCCCCTCTCTAATCAAGAACCTATTAACCTCCACTTTCAATATACCCAATGACTTGGATTCTGCAGCCGTCTGTGGCAATGAATTCTACAGTTCACCACCCTCTGGCTAAAGAAATTCCTCCTCATCTCTATTCTACATGGTCGCCCCTCTAACCCGAGGCTGTGCCTTCCTGTCTTAGACTCCCCCACGATTGAAAACATCCTCTCCACATCTACTCTATCTAGGCCTTTCAGGTTTTGTCAGCCTGCACTTTCTCAGTAAGAGAATGCAGAATACTGTTATTGACATCAGTCTCCCTCGTACAACCTCAATGCGACTGTTGTAATGAAATGATGTAATGAAGCATCTGCAGATTTCCTCGTGTTTGCGTAATGAAATGATTTGTATGGATGGCACGCAAAACAGTTTTTTACCCATGGTCTCAGGACATCTGACAATAATAAACCATTTACATTACGCAAATTGAAAATGGTGCAACTGGTTTCCAAGTCTGAGCTGTGTCTGGCTCTCCGCCACCGTAAGGGGACGGACAATGTTGAACTCTGATACGATAAGGTGGTCTCTTATCCCTGTGGACCTAACCTGGACGTAACGTATTGATGCAACTAGAAAGGCAGCAAGATAGCGACTACACTTCATTCAGAGTTCAAGGAGATTTGGTATGTCACCAAAAACACTTGAAAACTTCTACAAACACACCGTGGAGAGCAATCTGATAGGCTGAATCACTGTCTGGGATGGGGGAGGGGGGCTACTGCACAAGATCGAACTAAGCTGCAGAAACTTGTAAAATTAGTCAGCTCCATCATGGGTACTAGCCTCCATAATACCCAAGACATCTTCAAGGAACGGCACCTTAGGAAGGCAGTGTCCATCATTAAGGACCCCCATCACCCAGGTCATGGCTTGTTCTCATTGCTACTATCAGGAAGGAGTTACAGGAGCCTGAAGACACACACTCAGCAATTCATGAACAGCTTCTTCCCCTCTGCCATCAGATTACTGAATGGACACTAAACCCATGAACACCACCTCACTACTTTTTTTTGCACTTTCTTTTAACTATAATATATATATATATATATATATATATATATACACACACACACATATACATACTTAATGAAATTAAGGTTTTCTCCATCTTTATCATGTATTGCTGCTGCAATGTTAATGAATTTCACATTGCCAGTGACATTAAACTTGTTGATTCTTGACTAATCTACCTCATTATGACCTTGTACCTGTCGGCACTTTCTCTGTAGTGTTATACTTTATTCAATAGTTCAATTACTATCAGAGAATGTACACCTGAAATCCTTACTCATCACAGACATCCACAAAACAGAAAAATGAATGAATGAATGACAGGAAAACATTAAAACCCCAAAGCAGCCCCCTCCCCCACACACAAGCATCAAACCTCCCCTCGCCCCACTTATTCCAGCAAAGCATCAACCCTGTGAGGAATAGCAAAACCCCAAAGAGACCACGATCTAGAGTCCATCAAAATCTACTGTCCACCCCAACATCTCAGACAGGCTCTCTCTCTGAGATACTTATCGCTCCTGCAAGAGCGGGAGGAGAGGCTGTCAGCTTACTGTTTCAATGTTAGAATCTGCAGTTGCTTATCTGAGTTCCCTTGACTTGAGAACCAGCACCGTTCTTGTTTTTAATTCTCTTCTACCTCATTATACTGTGTACTGATTTGATCTGTAGGAACAATTTCCTGCTCTTTCCCCCCCCCCCACTACTATCTCAGTATGTGTGGCAATCATAAGTCTAGTCCCTCGATTTACCCTTCAGAAAGGGCAGTATGAGGGGCCACACACCAGTCCGCATCCAGGGATCAGAACATCTGACGATCTAACCTGGACCCAACATATCAATGCGGCTACAGAGAAGGCACGACAGTGACTGTATTGCATCAGGAGTTTGAGGAGTTTGGTTTCTCACCAAAGACACCCACAAATTTCTACGGACATTCTTTGGAGAACCGGCTGCATCAGTGTCTGGTATGCCGGGGGGGGGGGGGGGTGGCTACTGCACAGGATCAGAAAAGGCTGCAGAAAGTTGTAAACGAGGCCAGCTCCATCATGGGCACTAGCCTCCCCAGCATCGAGGACTCCTTCAAAAGGCAATGCCCCACAAAAGCTGCATCCATCATTAAGGGCCCCCATCACCCAGGGCATGCCCTCTTCTCATGGTTACCATCAGGGAGGAGGTACAGGAGCCTGAGGGCGCACACACAATGATTCAGGAATAGCTTCTGGAAAACCATGCGATTCCTGAGTGGACATTGAATAGATGAACACTGCCTCAGTACTTTGCACTGCCCATCTTATACATACTCACTACAATTTATAATCTCCTTATTACTGTGTACTACATTGTACCGCTGCCACAAAGCAACAAATTTCACCAGAACGATATTAAACCTGATTCTGATTCTGCACCCAGAAGGGGCTATGAAGGAGAGTGATGCCCTGACAACTCGGGTCAACGTGACCGCTGTGTCAGTACACAGAGTTGTCACACTCCAAATCAAGGCAGACACTCAACTCTATCTCCCCCGCTCCCCCCCATTCCCATTGATCAGTCACAGTTCTGAATAGGCAGGTACTTGCTTTCTACATCAGCAACAGCCAGCCGAAACAACTGAAACTGCACTCCAAGCTACCAGCCATCTTGGGGAAGAAGTGGCCACACTACCCAATCACATTGCAGTGTTGCCATCATGTGACCGACTCATTCAACAAAGCCACTGGCACGACTGGGTCCATTGCACAATTCTTCCAGAACAAGTCATGGAATTATTCACTTATACAAAACTGCAGATATTAATAGATTGTAACCAAAATTTCCTCAGAAGTTGGGTAAAACATTACACACCAATTAAATGAAACTTTTTTTTTGTTTCTATGTTACACAGAATACAAAGTTATTTGGGAAACTCCCAGTACACAGGTACCCCCACCCCTGCACGCGTCAATGGCTGAGATGGGCTCACTCAAAACTCAACTGGCCTCCACTGTGCCACGCCAAAACCCAATTCACCACACTACACATTAACAGCATCGTCCCCCCGCCCCACCAACTCTACCAGTGCGTTCAAAGGATCTGTGGCGGTGTCCACACTACACCCCACCTCTCCTTTATCAAGCAACTCCCTCCAACCGTGCGAGGTCACTTTAGGAAAATTAAACCACAAGCGAGCAACAAATCAAAGTTCATACTAAAACGCAGTCGGCAATCTAAAAGACAGCGAGGTAACGCTATTAATTCATTAAGTTTAAACAACACTTAATCTATTCAAAATAAAAGTTTGAGTCCAAGTGCAGTCAGTGTTAAAGCTTTACGTTGTTGAGTGTTTCCTACACTATGAACTATTGAAAGAAGTTATCAAAACTTCATTAAAGTATCCAATAAGTTTTAGGTGCCCAAAAACTTTTAATAAAAGTGATTATAAAGCAATTGGAAAATGGTTAAAACTTCGCCAAGGGATCAAATCACCCTGTAGCTCAGTCAAGTAACGTGAACTCCTTCTATACCCTACTTCTCTCTCCAATTCCCCCACCCAGTATTTCCCCCCCCCCCCCCCCATACCGAGTACTTTCTTCTCTGCTGTATTGGAACTTCTCTCGGGCTGACTCTCCGCCTCGCTCATTGCCCTGTCTCGGCCGTAGAGGGATCCTGTGAAACTGTCAAATGTTCCAGTCAACAACAACAAAAAATAATAACTCCAAGCCCAGCGCCTTATTCCAACTGACAAGGCCTCACTCGACAGGCTGCTGAAACTCGACCCCAAACTCCTGCCAAACTTTCCGCAAACTTTTCTAAAGTCCGCGGCCTGTGGGCGGGACCAACCACCCTCCCCGCGTGTTCATTGGCCGTGCTGTAATTAACGTCCACGCTGCCATTGGCTGAGACCGTCCCTGGGCAGCGAGAGAAAAAAACCTTTTAAAAATGAGAAATTAACCCGATTTTTCAAATCTAGGATTGGCCTCATGAATTCCTTCCATATCATGTGTTAATATGATCCTGTTCTTGTGAAGTAAATGTAATCTGCTACCAGTTATCACTGTTGTCAAATGGAGAAACTTTGTTGGAGTTGACTCCCTTGGTCAATAAAAGTGGGTACATGGGAGTGAGTTAGTTATCAGCCTCCGAACAAGTGGCGCAATGTAACAGTGCTGCTTCATTCACCTGAGCCCTTCATCGTTATTAGACCATAGGATATGGGAGCCGAATGAGGCCATTTGGCCCGTCGAGTCTGCTCTGCTATTTCATCACGGCTCATCCATTTTCCTTCTCAGCCCCAGTCTCATCAAACCATCCCTAAGAATCAAAGAACATCCCATAAGTACACCACAGGTCCGGGCTCTTCAGGCCACGGTGACTGTGCTCAGCACCATGCCAAATTAGCTACCTCTACCTACACACAATCCTCATCTCCCCCCCCCCCCACTTCCCTTCATAATCATGTGATGGTTTAAATGTTTCACAAACACAATTCATCATTACGGACCACAGTGGAGAGGCCTGGCATGGCCAATGGGTCAATTTAAAAGGATAGCACCATTTAATAATGTTCAAAACAAATATAATTCCTTGCAGACCAAAGAACATAGAACATACTTAGAGCATAGAACAGCACAGTACGATACAGAACACGATGAAAATTAAGCCAAGATGGCCTGGAAAGGGCCGACTGTTTGCATGCAGCTTCAGATGTTCCAACTTTGGACCACTACTTCTGAAATACACAGCTTATGGGTACTTCAATAGGTAACATCTTTTTAAAAATCTATCACTTACTTTATGTTCTCTTTTTTGTACTGCTTATTTAATATATATATTGTGTGTGTGTTGTCTGTGTGTGTGTGTGTCTGCGTGTGAACATCTTTCAGGATCTATCCTGGAGCCAACATACCAATGCAACCACAAAGAAGGCACGACAGTGGCTGTACTTCATTAGGAGTTTAAGGACATTTGGTCTGTCACCAAAGACATTCACAAATTTCTACAGATGTACTGTGGAGAGCATTCTAACTGACTTCATTCTAACAAGCTGGTATGGGGTGGGCTACTGCACAGGATCAAAAGAAGTTGCAGAAAGTTGGTCAGCTCCATCATGGGCACTAGCCTCTGCAGTATCCAGGGCATAGTATCAAGGAGTGATGCCTCAAAAGGGTGGTGTCCATCATTAAGGACTCCCACCACCCAGGACATGCCTTGTTTCTCATTGCTACCGTCAGAAAAGAGGTACAGAAGCCTGAAGCACGCAAGTGATTCAGGAACAGCTTCTTCCCTTCTGCCATCAGATTTCTGAATGGACACTGAAGCCATGAATGTGACCTCACTACTTTTTTATTTCTATTTTTGCACTAATTATTTAATTTAAATATTTAATATGTATACTTACTATAATTCATTATTTTTCTGTTATTGTGTATTATTATTTCATGGATGTCTGTGGAGAGTACGAATTTCAGGTTGCATACTCTGATATTAAACTGAACCTTTGCATTGTACAGTTGCAGCAAAGACAACAAATTTCATGACATATGCTGGTGATATTAAACCTGAGTCTGATGAGATTCTGTAGATGTTGGAGGAGAAACACCTTGTATTCCATTTGAGTAGCCTCCAACTTGCTGGCATGAACACTAATTTCTCAAACTTCTGGTCATTTCTCTCACGCCCCCCCCCCCCCTTTTACCCCATTCTGATGACCCTCTCACCACCTTCCACAATGTTATTCCAGATGTCAATTACCATCTGGGTGAAAAAAAGATCTTCAAAAGACTCTTCTGAAATTAGTATTCTTTACTGTAAATCTCTGTCTTATCTTCCTCCAATAAGGGGGAAATTTATAGAATCAGAGAGATATGCAGGATGAAAACCTGCCACTTTAAGAATCGTAGAACATGCCTTAAGTACAGCACAGTTATAGGCTCTTTGGCCCACTCTGCGTGGCACGGTGCTAATTAACTGCATCGCTGCTTGCAAACAGTCCTCATCCTCTTCCCTCTTCCCTCTCCCCCCCCCACTGCATGTTCATCTGGCTATTTAAATGTTTCTCAAACACCACAATAACCACAATCCATCATTAAAGACCCCAATGGAAAGGACTGGCACTGAGTTGGAAATGAAATTAATTGATTTATTATTTTCAAATGTTCAAAGTAAATTTATTATCAAAATACATATATCTCACCAGATACTTAGTACTTACTACTGGTTATGCCACCGGCATTTAGAGCAGCAATGAAGGTCCTTCTCTGTCTGTCCTTGGCTATCAAAACCAATTTTGGTCTTTGTCTTTGTGGTGTTCAGGGCTCCCTTCATCATGTCAGGAGCTTCCTCTCAGTTTTCACTACTGTCAGTCACGCAAGTCCCAGATGGAGACTCAGGAATACCGTCACACTCAGATGTAGAAGGATTCTTCATTGCTGTTTCTGTAACAATTTTGTTTTACTTGTCAGGGTTGTTAGCCCTGAGCTGACCACCACCCCCACCCCCACCCCTGAACCTGGAGGACTGGTGGACCACTCTTAGGCTGGCCTCTACTCTTTGACCTGTTTGACATGGGTGACCCTACCAAGAGCCAAAGCATAAAGCCCTGACTCCAGCCAACATAGCTCTCTGGGTCAGTGAGGCATACAAGCCTCCAAACCCTACGACAAGATTGTGGTCCTCTTGTACAACCCTGAAATCCATTTTCCTGTAGGCATAATCAACAAATCTGTAGTATAGTAACTATAATAGGGTCAGTGAAAGATCAATCAGAAAACAAACTGTGCAAATGCAATTATAAATAAATAGCAATAAATAACCAGAACATGAGATAAAGAGTCCTTAAAGTGAGATCATTGGCAGTGGGAACATCTCAATGGATGGGCAAGTGAGTATAGTTATCCCCTTTTGTTCAAGAGGCTGATGGTTGAGGGGTAGTAACTGTTCTTGAACCTGGTGGTGCAAGTCCTGAGACTCCTGTACCTTCTACCTGATGGCAGCAGTGAGAAGAGAGCATGTCCAAGGTGGTGGTGGGGGGGGGGGGAATCTCTGATGATGGATGATGGATGCTGCAAGATATTCATTGTCATCATTATGTGCCATGTTGTATGACATGGGCGATCATGGTCTTTGACAATTGTTCTTGGCAAATATTCCTACTAAACTGGTTTGTCATTATCTTCTGGGCAATGCCTTTACAAGACAGGTGACCTCAACCATTATCAATACTCTTCGGAGATTGACTGCCTGGTGTCAGTGGTCGCATAAGGAGGACTTGTGATGTGCACCGGCTGCTCATACGACCATCCACCATCTGCTCCCATGGCTTCACGTGACCCTGATTGGGGTAGGGGTTGGGGGATAGGCCTTGCCTAAGGGTGACCAGCTGGCCTGAAGGGAATGAGCGCCCTACACCTCCTTTGGTAGAGATGTATCTCCATCCTGCCACCCGTACCAAATAGAACATAGAACATAGAATAATACAGCACAGTACAGGCCCTTCGGCCCACAATGTTGTGCTGACCCTCAAACCCTGCCTCCCATATAAGCCCCCACCTTAGATTCCTCCATATACCTGTCTAGTAGTCTCTTAAACTTCACTAGTGTATCTGCCTCCACCACTGACTCAGGCAGTGCATTCCACGCACCAACCACTCTCTGAGTAAAAAACCTTCCTCTAATATCCCCCTTGAACTTCCCACCCCTTACCTTAAAGCCATGTCCTCTTGTATTGAGCAGTGGTGCCCTGGGGAAGAGGCGCTGGCTATCCAATCTATCTATTCCTCTTATTATCTTGTACACCTCTATCATGTCTCCTCTCATCCTCCTTCTCTCCAAAGAGTAAAGCCCTAGTTCCCTTAATCTCTGATCATAATCCATACTCTCTAAACCAGGCAGCATCCTGGTAAATCTCCTCTGTACCCTTTCCAATGCTTCCACATCCTTCCTACAGTGAGGTGACCAGAACTGGACACAATACTCCAAGTGTGGCCTAACCAGAGTTTTATAGAGCTGCATCATTACATCGCGACTCTTAAACTCTATCCCTCGACTTATGAAAGCTAACACCCCATAAGCTTTCTTAACTACCCTATCCACCTGTGAGGCAACTTTTAGGGATCTGTGGACATGTACCCCGAGAACCCTCTGCTCCTCCACACTACCAAGTATCCTGCCATTTACTTTGTACCCTGCCTTGGAGTTTGTCCTTCCAAAGTGTACCACCTCACACTTCTCCGGGTTGAACTCCATCTGCCACTTCTCAGCCCACTTCTGCATCCTATCAATGTCTCTCTGCAGTCTTTGAAAATCCTCTACACTATCTACAACACCACCAACCTTTGTGTCATCTGCAAACTTACCAACCCACCCTTCTACCCCAACATCCAGGTCGCTAATAAAAATCACAAAAGTAGAGGTCCCAGAACAGATCCTTGTGGGACACCACTAGTCACAATCCTCCAATTTGAATGTACTCCCTCTACCACCACCCTCTGCCTTCTGCAGGCAAGCCAATTCTGAATCCACCTGGCCAAACTTCCCTGGATCCCATGCCTTCTAACTTTCTGAATAAGCCTACCATGTGGAACCTTGTCAAATGCCTTACTAAAATCCACGTAGATCACATCCACTGCACTACCCTCATCTATATGCCTGGTCACCTCCTCAAAGAACTCTATCAGGCTTGTTAGACACGATCTGCCCTTCACAAAGCCATGCTGACTGTCCCTGATCAGACCATGATTCTCTAAATGCCTATAGATCTTATCTCTAAGAATCTTTTCCAACAGCTTTCCCACCACAGACGCAAGGCTCACTGGTCTATAATTACCCGGACTATCCCTACTACCTTTTTTGAACAAGGGAACAACATTCGCCTCCCTCCAATCCTCCGGTACCATTCCTGTGGACAACGAGGACATAAAGATCCTAGCCAGAGGCTCAGCAATCTCTTCTCTCGCCTCGTGGAGCAGCCTGGGGAATATTCCATCAGGCCCCAGGGACTTATCTGTCCTAATGTATTTTAACAACTCCAACACCTCCTCTCCCTTAATATCAGCATGCTCCAGAACATCAACCTCACTCATATTGTCCTCACCATCATCAAGTTCCCTCTCATTGGTGAATACTGAAGAGAAGTATTCATTGAGAACCTCGCTCACTTCCATAACCTCCAGGCGCATCTTCCCACCTTTATCTCTAATCGGTCCTATCTTCACTCCTGTCATCCTTTTTTTCTTCACATAATTGAAGAATGCCTTGGGGTTTTCCTTTACCCTACTCGCCAAGGCCTTTTCATGCCCCCTTCTTGCTCTTCTCAGCGTAAAGCACAAAATCAGTGACCACTTTATTCGGTACACCTGCTCTTTAGTCTAACCAGCCAATCATTTGGCAGCAACTCAACGCATAAAAGCATGCAGACACGGTCAAGAGGTTCAGTTGTTGTTCAGACCAAACATCAGAATGGGGAAGAAATGTGACCTAAGTGACTTTGACTGTGAAATGATTGCTGGTGCCAGACAGTGTAATTTGAGTATTTCAGAAACTGCTGATCTCCTGGGATTTTCACACAAAACAGTCTCTAGTCTTTACAGAGAATGGTGCAAAAAACAATAAAAACAAAAAGCGTCCAGTGAGTAGTCATTCTGTGGGTGAAAGCGCCTTGTAAATGAGAAAGGTCGGAGGAGATTGGCCAGAGTGGCTGGAATCAGAATCAGAATTAGGTTCGATATCACCAGCGTATATCTTGATATTTGTCAACTTTGCGGCAGCAGAACAATGCTATGCATGATTAATATAGAAACGAAACTGAATTACAGCAATGATATATCTGTATGTTAAATAGTTAGGTTAAAAATAAGAAGAGCACAGAAATAAAAAAGTAGGGAGGTTCAATGTCCATTCAGAAATCGGATGGCAGAGGGGAAGAAGCTGTTCCTGAATCACTGAGTGTGTGTCTTCAGGCTTCTGCACCTCCTCCCTGACGGTGGTAATGAGAAGAGGACATGACCTGTGTGGTGGGGGTCCTTCATGATGGATGTCAACTTCCTGAGGCACTGCTCCTTGGAGATGTCTTGGATACTACAGAGGCAACAGTAACTCAAATAACCACACATTACAGTAATGGTGTGCAGAACAGCATCTCTGAACTCACAACATGTTGAACCCTGAAGAAATGCGGTCTGCAGCAGCAGAAACCATGAACATACTCTCAGTGATCACTCATTAGGTACAGGAGGTACTGAATAAAGTGTATTATTCCTGTGTTTATTACTATCGTGTACATTGGTAATAATAACTACAACATATGAACACAAAGCTTCACAGAAGCAAAGAATTTTGTTGTAGGCTGGTGCATATGACAAAAACTAACCTCAGTCTGTCTGCTCCTCACAATGTCTTTCAGTCTGGATTAGCCTACGTGCACACACAGAGGCCCGCTTCGCCCGGAGGATTCCCACATGGGACCCCACCCCAGCAAGCCCTCCAGGTGAGTGGATGCAGAGAGGAGAGTGGCCTCTGTTCAGGGAATGGTTCACTGGGAGGTGGCAGGACCTAGCAGCTGTTGCACAAGAACAGGGAGGAGGTGTCCCCAAAGTGTAAATCAGCGTTAATTCTGTACCAGTCCCGTGCAGTACAAGGTAAACTATACTGTGTATAGTTGCACCTCTGCTGTCCCTGCCCTGGGATTGTGTGAAGGGACTGTGTAGAGGGAGCTTCACTCTGTCTGACCCTGGGAGTGTGTGATGGGACAGTGTAGAGGGAGCTCACTCTGTGTCTGACCCTGGGAGTGTGTGATGGGACAGTGTAGAGGGAGCTTCACTCTGTGTCTGACCCTGGGAGTGTGTGATGGGACAGTGTAGAGGGAGCTTCACTGCGTGTCTGACCTGGGGAGTGTGTGATGGGACAGTGTAGAGGGAGCTTCACTCTGTGTCTGACCCTGGGAGTGTGTGATGGGACAGTGTAGAGGGAGCTTCACTCTGTGTCTGACCCTGGGAGTGTGTGATGGGACAGTGTAGAGGGAGCATCACTCTGTGTCTGACCCTGGGAGTGTGTGATGGGACAGTGTAGAGAGAACTTCGCTCTGTGTCTGACCCTGGGAGTTTGTGATGGGACAGTGTAGAGGGAGCTTCACTCTGTGTCTGGCCCTGGGAGTGTGTGATGGGACAGTGTAGAGGGAGCTTCACTCTGTGTCTGACCCTGGGAGTGTGTGATGGGACAGTGTAGAGGGAGCTTGTCCCTGTGTCTGATTCTGGGAGTGTGTGATGGGAGAGCAGCAGAAGATCATAGACATGCACACAGTGGAACTTCATTTTATGTCTGACTCCTCTGTGCCTACTTTGTGTTTTTGATACAGAGAGAGCTTTACTCTGTCTTTAATCTGTTTGAGTGCAAAGATTAGAGCGGGTCTGACTGTAACGTTGCAATAAAATAATAACCATGCTCATTTAAATCAGAAACATCATCTTCATGTGGTTAAAACTCACATTTGGTCACTAACTGCCTTCTCCCGCTGTGGATTCCATCTGCTACTAACATCTCCTTTTGTGACTTTTGCAGACTGGATTCCAAGTGATGGGACAGGGAGCTCCCCGGCATGCCTACATTCAACATAGCCAGGGTCAGAATCAGAATTAGCTCTATTATCAACGGCATATGTTAAAAATTTGGTGTCTTTGCAGCAGCAGTACAATGCAATAAAACAAAACTGTGAATTACAACAAGTATATGTGTGTGTGTGTGTGTGTGATGAAGTTGAGAGCTTGAGGACTGGAAAATTGGAAATGTCACTCCACTCTGCCAGAAGGGAGAGAGGCAGAAGAAAGGAAATTATTGACCTGTTATTCTGACCTCAATGGTGGGAAGATGTTGGAGTCCATTATTAAGGATGTGGTTTTGGGGAGCTTGGAGGCACTTGGTAAAATAGGCCACACTCAGCATTGTTTCCTCAAGGGAAATTCCTGCCGGACAAATCTGTTGGAATTCTTTGAGGGAATAATAAGCAGGATAGATGAAGGAGAATCGGTTGATATTGTATACTTGGATTTCCAGACAGCCTTTGACAAGGTGCCACACATGAGGCTACTTTGCAAGATGAGAGCCCATGGTATCACAGGAAAGAGACGAGCATGGAGGGAGTTTTGGCTGATTGACCCCTGTAAAGAGCAGGAATAAAGGAAGTCTCTTCCAGTTGGTTGTCGGTGACTAGTGGTGTTCCACAGGGGTCTGTTTTGGGACTATTTCTTTTTACGTTGTATGTAAGTGATTTGGATGACTGAATTGATGGCTTTGTGGCCATGTCTGCAGATGATATGAAGATAGATAGAGGAGCAGGCGGTGTTGTAGAAGCAGAGAGATCTGCAGAAAAACTTGCACAGGTTGGGAGAGTGGGAAAGGTGAAAGATGGGATGCAGTGCCGGGGAGTGTATGGTCATGCACTTTGGTAGAAGGAATAAGGGCATGGACTATTTTCTAAACATGGAGAAAATTCAAAAATCAGAGGGGCAGAGGGACTTGGGAGTCCTCGTGCAGGATTCTCTAGAGATTAACTTGCAGGTTGAGGAAGACAAATGAAATGTTATCAGCCATTTTGCGAGGACAAGAACATTAGAACAAAGATGTAATACTGTGGCTTTATCAGACATTGGTCAGACCATACTTGGAGGTCCAGGTTCCTTATCTAAGGAAACCTCCAACAGGACCACAAAATGTTGTAGGGTTTGGAGGCTTGCATGCCTCAATGACCAGGAAGGCTATGTTGGCTCGAGTCAGGGCCTAGAACTTTACCTCTTGGTAGGGTCATCCATGCCAAACAGGTCAAAGTGTAGAGGACAGACTGGGAGTGGTCCACCAGTCCTGCAGGTTTTGGAGGTTCAGCTCAGGGCTAACAACCCTGACTAGTAAAACAGAATTGTTACGGAAACAGCAACGAAGAATCCTTCTACATCTGTGTGTAACAGTGTAACAGTATATGGAAGACATTCACTGCTGCCCTAAACACCAGCGGCGTGACAGGCAGTTCAGTCCAGTATCTAAGAAAAGATGTGCTGGCATTGGATGGGCCGAGAGGCCTAATTCTGCTGCTACGTCTTATGGGTTGAGAGCTTCAGGAAGTGAACACCCTGGTCCAACTATGTAGACATCATGGCCAAGAAAGCTCACCAGCTCCTCTGCTCCCTCCAGAGGCCAAGATGTAAGGAGTTTGTACGTTCTCCCTGTGATGACATGGCTTTCCTCTGGGTGCTCTAGTTTCCTCCCACGGTCCAAAGACACAGGTTAATTGGTCACATGGGGTGGCACGGTGTTGTTGGTCTGGAAGGCTCTGTATCATGCTTTATTTCTTAAAAAAAATATATTTTGGCACATCACTTTGGACCTTCATCAATTTTAAACCAGCATAGGAAACCACTGTTGTTTTTTAATAATACTTTTTTCTAAGATTTGTACTTGTTAAGACCCAGCTGGTGGCGTAGTTGCATCAGCGTCAGACTTCAGGACGAAAGGTCCTGAGTTCGAATCCAGACGGCTCCCCTGCACGCTTTCCATCCATGCTGGGTTACGAGCTGGTGATCTCTTTGGAAACGCACCCGGCAGAAGGCAATGGCAAACCACTGATGTAACTTGCCTCGTACGTGGTTCCCCACTACGTCTGAGAGGTGTGGAGGGAAATCGTCCGCTAACCAGAGAAACATAGGATGCGACGTACCTTTCCTTTCCGTACTTGTTAAGAAACAAGTGCTAGTACTGACGAAGGGTCCCAGCCCGAAACATCGACTGTACCTCTTCCTATAGATGCTGCCTGGCCTGCTGCGTTCACCAGCAATTTTTGCGTGTGTTGCTTGTTAATAAACTTATGTATTTTTCGCACCTACTGGCAGAAAGTGGTATAGCAGTTAAACTAGTGGTTTTTCACCTTTCTCATTTTTAATTGGCTGAGTATAAGCACATTACCCACGTAATGTAATTGTCTTAATTATGTAGCCTATTAACTAGTTTATTCCTATCTCAGGAATTTCCCTTCACTTTTCACTTATCTATAAATGTGATAGATTTTTCAGAAGCACCATCTTTATTCTTTTTTCCGTTCACCTCTTAGCATCGTTCTCAGCTCTTTACTCTGTCTAGCATTTGTATGTTTGAAAAAGGACCTGGTGCTTCCCGGAGTGTATGACGAATAATATCTTCTCGGGCTTCCAGCTGCGGACAAGAATCAACTATAACAGACGTTTCGATGACAAACTCTGCCATCTTCATCGGCGATGATGCCTCGGCAGTCAAGTGCGGTGGTATTTAGCTCTCGTAGTCCGTCCCTCCTGATTGGTTAGTCCTCATCCAATCACGTTTGTCCTCTCCCACCTTGCTTATAATCGAATTCCAGTTCTTACTTAGAGCAAGACCTTCAACATTGTTAAAATTTTTCCCTCTCAATTTATGTTGTCTTAATTTACCAGGCGGTCCCAAAAGCCAATGGCGCGGCACAGCGGTTTCGTGCCGGCAAAGTCAATTCTATGGCCTTTGCGAATGCAGTGTTCACCTACCGGCAATTTCTCAGGGTAATCCAAATGGATGCACCTCCTGCGCTACTTGATGCGGGTTTCCACCGCGTGTCCCAACTGGCCGACGTACGCTGCTCCGCGTTCACGGGGAATACTGTAAACGCCAGTTGACCCGAGCCCCAGGTCATCTTTGACCGGCATAGGCTGTGGTTTGAGCTCCTTTGCGGGTATGTTTGTACTAACTAAAGTGAACACCCGTTAGGATTAAGATTGCTCGTCATTCCTGACTCCCGGAAGAACCATAACGACCAGAAGATGGACAGAGATCCAACATCGGATTCCCGTCTCTCTCCATCTTTAGTGACAGTTCATCAGTATTTTGTGCTTTCATTACACTCACGTTGATGTCACGGCAAAGAAAGATCACCAGCACCTCCACTTCCTCAAGAGGCTAAAAAACATTCACCATGGCCCTGTCGACCCTTAAGCAATTTTTACCGATGGATCGTTGAAAGTATTCTGTCTAAATGCTCCGCGGCTCGGTATGGCAACTGCTGCATTCGAGAGAAACTGCCAGAGTTGTGGGCACAGCTCCGCACATCCGAGAAACCAGCCCCTCACCCCCATGGGCTCCTACACTTCTCACCGCCTCGGTAAATCTGCCAGTGTAATCAAAGACCCCACCCACACCAGACATTCCCTCTTCTCCCCTCTCCCACGGGGCAGAAGATACAAAGGCCTGAAAGCACTAAGAACACCTTCTATCCCGCTAGTATCAGACTCGTGACCTCACAATTTACCTCCCTGTGACCTTGCACCTTGTTTTTTTTTAAAAGCATCTTGCACCACGCACCGCACTTTCTCTGTAACTGTTATACACTTTGTTATCGTTTTACCTTGTTCTACCCTGATATACTGTGTGGTGATATGTTCTCTATGTACAGCATTAGGGCACCCTGGTCGTGTAGCGGTTAGCGCGACGCTATTACAGCTCGGGTGGTCGGAGTTCAATTCTGTCTCATCCTCTGTAAGCACGTTTGTACGTTCCGTCCTGTGGGTTTCCTCCCACAGTCCAAAGACGGACGGTTTGTTAGGTTAATTGGTCATTGTAAATTGTCCGGTGCCTGGAGAGTGGTGGATGCTGATGCTTTTTGATGAAATAAGTGAGGGAAGGGGAGGGTTGATGCTTCGCTGCTGCTTGTGCGTAGGAAGGGGAGAAGGGGTTTTTTGGGGTTCTAACGTATTCACTGTCATTCAATCATTGGGGTACTCTGTTTCCGAGGATATCTGCGAAGAGTAGGAAGTTCAGGATGTATATTCTATGATATTAAATTGAACTGTTGATTTGGCTACGGTTAAATTGGTGGGTTGCTGGGCGGCGTGGTTCCAAAGGCTATGTCTCTAAATAATCAGAATCAGGTTTAATATAATCGGCATATGTTGTGAAAATTGTCTTTGCGGTAGCAGTACAATGCAATACTTAATAATAAATAGTTTTTCATTGTATCTAGGTACATGCGACAATAAATCAATTCCAATTTCAATATACACGAGATAATGCAGGGGTGAAATTCGTAGTAACAGACACTGAGGAACTGAGTAGGTCAGGCAGTATCCAATTATAAGTTGCACAATTAGACTTATTTATGTAAATGTTGTGCATCTGATGCAATGTGCATCAGCTATTTTTCCCATTGCACTTATAAATTTGTCTTTGACAAGGTTGAGACTTGTAGACCAACCAAGCGGAGTGCGGCCCCTTTAAGGCACAGCACTGCCCAGATTCCCCTCCCCCCCCGCCAATACAGTCAGCACAATCCTACGCATGCGCAGTTCTGCGCAGGCCGGGCGCAGTGCGCAATGGTTTTTTTTACAAAAGCACCCAATGCACCCCTGTAGGTAGTGCGCAGGCGCGACCACGGTCTGGTCGGAGTCCGAGGCGAGGCGTGGGAGCGCATGCGCCGGGGTGCGGGCGGTAGGGAAGCCGGGCTCGGGCGTGACGCAGGCGCTGTACTGGTGTGCGTGTTGATCAGCACGCAGGCGCAGCCACGGTCGGGTTGGGATTTCGAGCCGGAGAGAGGGAGCGCATGCGCAGCAGTACTGGGAGGGGAACCGGACTCGGTGCGGCGCAGGTGCCGGTCAGGGCGCAGGCGCAGCTCCGCCTCGTTTTCTTTCTCTTCCCTCCTCCCAGTTAACGAGACTGCACTCGTGCGTAGGGCGATCTCTGCTTGGATCAGTGGCCGGTGAGTGGCGTCCGTGTGGTCGAGGGGATGGAAAGCGTGGACGGGGCTCTCCACCAGTAACCGTACCGGGGTTCTCTCCGCTCCTCTCCTTTCTAGCCCAGGGTGTATCGGGGCAACGGGACAGGACGGGGTCCGGGACAGCAGTGTGCGCTGAGCAGGCCACGGCCGCCATTGGGCAGGGGGATGGGAACGGGTTTTGGTCCGTGTGTTGGGGCAGAGGCAAAGGGCTCGGTTGAAGACAGGGGAAACAAAGGAAATTAATTCCCTCCCGTCCCACGTGGGATGCATGTTTGAGAGAGGACGTGTTGGGGGGGGGGAATAATCTAAAGAAACACGGCTATATTCAATTAGGAGAATGCGATTTATTTCTTGCGGTGGGGGGAAGCATTTACTATTGGGAGAGGTAGTAGAAGTTTAACAATTTATTTCCTGTGTAGAGAACAAAATGGAGGGGAGGATTTTAATGGTATGATTTTGTACTGGGGTGAGGGACCTAATGGGAGAGGGAGGCTTTGAAAGTGGGGGATAGAGGGAGATGGGAAGGAGAATTTAAATTCTGGAAAGGGGGTGATAATTTCGAGGGGCGTTAATTGAGGGAAGGGATGATTTCGGGGAGGAGATTTGTATGTGGAAATTAATGTTTTGGGGCTAGGATGTGAATGTTAGAGGTGGTTAGATGCAGCAAGGTGAGTTTAATATACACGTGGAGGAAAGGAATTTAGTTTGGGAGGGATGAAAGATGGCTTGAGATAATGTATCAAAGGAGATTGAGGCAAGCGAAGCCCCCCCCCCCCCCCATTTTAACTGAAGTTTATAGGAGCACTGCAAAAAGTATCCTGACAAGCTGCATCTCCATCTGGTATGGGAGCAGCAGAGCATCCAGCTGGAAGGCCCTACAAAGGACCGTGAGAACAGCTGAGAGGATTGTAGGGGTCTCCCTGCCATCCACTGGGGACATTTATCAGGAGCACTGTGTATGCAGGACACTTAGTATTATTAAGGATCCCACCCATCCATCCAGCATCCTCTGACTTCCTACCATCAGTCAGGAGACTCCGATGCAGAAAGACAACAGTAGTCAAGATGGGAAACAGTTTCTTTCCTCAGGCCATTAGGTTTTTGAACTCCCTGCCGCATCGCATTCGAAGTGTCACTGGTTAACCTGTTCCATACTCTACAGTATTTAATTAGTGCATGCTATTTATGCATGATTCATCTGTATATTTTAGTCTTGCTTTCCTAAGTTATTGTGTGTTATGTGTACTACTGTGCTTTACAGTCCAGTTCAGAGAAATGTCTCGTTTCTATATACATTATATGATTTTATATATATATATATGTATGTGTGTGTGTGTGTGTGTGTGTATATATATATATATATTTATTTATATAATTATATAATTATTTAACAATAGACTTGGCTGAAGGGGTGGAGGAAAGAATTTGAGAGTGTTAGATGTAACCCATGAGGGTGGAAGTGGAATTTTGAGTGGGCGAGGTTCAGTAGTGAACTGGGGTGTAGGGTGGGGTCGGAAGCAGAAGATGGCAGATGATCTATAACGGTGGTAGGGAAATGACTTGAAACCCATTGAAGAGGCTTGGGGAAAGCCATGCGCGCCAGGGATGATTCATGCTTTCAGGCCAGGGTTTTGATGCAGTAATGTTTGGATGCAGGTGGTGATATCGACGTAGAAGTCCTTGAGTTGAAATCTACAGAATTTAGCTGGCAGGCGTAACTGAATAATGTGCCATGCTGTCTGCATAATCAGTGCTGTGTGTGTCAGGTAGACCGGGTACATCTGTTCTCGCTCATTATGGGGGTGGGGGGGTGATTATGTGGCCGTCACAGATCAGGCGTGATTGTGTGCAGCACCGTTGGAGATGTGGGGGCATTGCAGCTTAATGACTAACTTATTCCACTTGTAGTGATGCATGAGTTGCATTTTGCCCAACACCGTGGAGAGTCAATTGAAATCAGGTTTAATATCATCAGCATATGTTGTGAAGTTAGTTAACTTTGCGGCAGTATATTGAATACATAATAGTGAAGAAATACAGTACATATATATTTAATAAGCAGTGCAAAAATAGAAATAAAAAAGTAGAGGTAATGAGGACATTCACGGGTTCATTGCCCATTCAGAAATCGATGGCAGAGGGGAAGAAGCTGTTCCTGAATCACTGAATGTGTACCTTCAGGCTTCTGTACCTCCTTCCTGATGGTAACAATGAGAATAAGGCATGACCTGGGTGATGGAGGTCCTTAACGATGGACGCCATTTTTTTTGAGGCACCACTCCTGAAGATTTCCAGGATACTATGGAGGCGAGTACCCATGATGGAGCTGACTGAGTTTACAACTCTGCACCTTACTTTGATCCTGTGCAGTAGCCCCTCTGCCCCCTTACCAGTGATGCAGCCAGCCAGAATGCTCTACATGGCACATCTGTACAAGTTTGAGTGTTTTAAGTGACATACCAAACCTCCTCATGAACTCTAGCTGCTGTCTTGCCGCCATTATATCTGCATTGATATGTTGGGACCAGATTACCAAGAACCTGCTGCAAACCAGGCTGCATGCCCGATTGTAGTGACTCACCGACTCACTCTAGTTGCTTCAAGTCGCACGCTGGATGAGAGAATTCCCCTTGTGAATGTACCGGTTAACGTTGGAGGTTGAAATGATTTTAATTGCCCAAAATGATTAGATGGCGTTGAATTTTGCTGTGCGCAATGATGCAGTTTGGTTTCTAATTCTTTGATGTGGCGTTTGTCCTGCTGCAAGGTGATGGATGCAAAAAGAAAACAGGTCCTTCAGTTAACCCTGTTCATGGTAACCATGAGTACCGTTTAATTCCACTTGCCATTGCCTTCTATGTGTTAACAATTCTGGTAGATGGTAAAATGTTTGTCTCCTTCATAACTGAACATTTATTTCCCAGAGAATGACCGGGTGGAAACCCTCTGCATCTTCAAGTGCTGTCCTGTCTGTTCTATAATTTGTCAGAATTGTGCACGCATCAGAATCGGGTTTAATATCACAGGCACATGTCGTAAAATTTGTTAACTTTGTGGCAGCGGAACAATGCAATACGTAATAAGGGAAAAAAATGAATTATAGGAATATATGTATATTAAATAGCTAAAGTAGTGCAAAAATAGAAATTTTAAAAATTAGTGAGCTGATGTTCATAGATGTTCACAGAAGCTGTTCCTGAATCATTCAGTGTGTGTCTTCAGGCTCCCGTTTCTCCTCCCTGATGGTAGCAATGAGAACAAGGCATGGCCTAGGTGATGGGGGCCCTTAATGAAGGACACGCCTTTCTGGGGTATTGCTTCTTGAAGATGTCCCAGGGCTGAAATGGCTAGCACGAGAGGGCATATTTTTAAGGTGCTTGGAAGTAGGTACAGAGGAGATGTCGGGGTAAGTTTTTTTTACGCAGGGAGTGGTGAGTGCGTGGAAAAGGCTGCCGGTGGTGGAGGTGGAAATGATAGGGTTTTTTAAGAGACTCCTGGTGGTGAAGCTTAGAAAAATAGAGGGCCATGGGTAAGCCTAGGTAGTTCTAAGGTAAGGACATGTTCGTCACAACTTTGTGGGCTGAAGGGCCTGTATTGTGCTGTAGGTTTTCTATGTTTCTATTATGGAGGTGTTACATCTCTGCGGTTAACTTTGATCCTGTGCAGTCACCCTTCTTCCCCTCCCTCAGCTTACCCTTCCTGAAGTTCACAATCGGCTCTTAGGTTTTACTGGCACTGAGGGCAGGGTTATTGAAACAATAGATGCAGTCCTTCCCCCGCCTTTTTTATTCTGGCATCCTCCCTTTTCCAGTTTTGAAGAGCCTTGGCCTGAAATGTGGACTATTTAGTCATTTTTTTAGATGCATCCTGACCTGCTGAATTCTTCCAGCATTTTGTGTCAATTGCTGCATTTGGCCCATTTCACCAACTAATCAATATCATCCTGCGTCTTAGGACAGTCTTCCTTGCTATCAGTGTCATTGAGAAACTGGTTAGTGATAGCCCCTCTTTCAATGCTATCCAACCTCAACGGAAAAGGCCTGCTTGCATTTACCCCTCATAATTTTGAATACCTCTGTCATATTTACTCTCAATCTTCTAATTCCAAGGAATAGGTTAGGACTTTATTCAATCTTTCCTTGTAACTCTGTGTCTTCTAGACCCGGCAAAATCCTTGTAAATTTTCTCTGTATTCTCTCAACTTTATTTAGATACTCCAAATTAAGCCTCACCAACATCTTGTACAACTTCAACATAACATCCCTTGTCTTGTATTCAATACTTTGATTTATGTATGCTGTTAGCTCTGTACAAGGACCCTATCTACCTATGCCACCACTTTCAATGAAGATGGTCCGTATTTCGCACTGCTCGGTGCCATACCGTTCACTGTGCAAGACCTACTGGTTGGTGTTTTTTCCAGACTGAGGTAGGGTCTGTGCCAGAAACTCTTTTCCGTAGATGCTGCCTGGCCTGCTGAGTTCATCCAGCATTTTGTGTGTGTGTGTGTTGCTTGGAATTCCAGCATACTGCAGATTTTCTTGTCTTTTTGCCACTACCTTAGTAGGATCCACAAATTGTATACCCAGGGCAGGAAGATAAAGTGTCATCTAAGAACCCTTTCCTGGATAGCAGCACTCACTCAGTAGTTGAGTTACAGGCATCAGATAAGGAAAGGATCCAATGATAATAATGGAATTGGTGGCTTTGTGACCAAGTTTGCAGACAATGCAAAGATAGGTAGAGGGGCAGGTAGCGTTGAAGCTTCTTTGCTTATTCTCCTGATCTTAAGTCCTTCTTCGGACCCCTGCTTCTATCTATGTGTTCTGGTGTCGTGTCTTATCAGCTATAATCTTACTGATCAGTGGGGCATGCAGAAGATCTGATTGTCCTTTGGACCCATTTTGATTTGCATAGTTTGTTCACAAGGCTGCTTAATCAGATTGAAGGGTCTGTGCAGAATCCATAGAGGACACTGAGGTGACTTCACTTAGGAGCAAGTGATACTGTGGTGAACTCCGCCAAGGATGGTTCTAAGCCTGGCTGTGAAAGGAGGGGGTTGGGCCTGAGGAGCAAACGCACCCTGTAAAAACCCAGAGCTATAGAAGCACCAGAAATCTCATCACTAGGAGAGGAAGGATTCATCAAGAAGGCGTGAAAACTTGAAAGACAGGCCTGGGACAAAGGACCTTGGTGAGTTGCTGTTGGTGGCCTATGCCCCAAAAGGGGTAATGGGCTTAAGAAGATGATGATACTGTGGTAGACTCCTGGCTTGGGTTGGATGTTTGGATGCTAACCTAGAGCCTTGATGCCCTACCCAGAATGTTGGGAATTGCAATCTGCCCGGGTGGAATGTGACCCTGCTTATCAGTATCAGTTTAGTGGATGAAACGTAGAAAACCTACAGCACAGTACAGGCCCTTTGGCCCACAAAGCTGTGCCGAACATGTCCTTACCTTAGAAATTACCTAGGGTTACTCATAGCCCTCTATTTTTCTAAGCTCCATGTACCTATTCAGGAATCTCTTAAAAGACCCTATCGTATCTGCCTGCACCATAGTCGCCAGCAGCCCATTCCACACACTCACTGCTTTCTGCGTTTATATTAAAAAAAAACTTGCCCTTGACATCTCCTCTGTACCTGCTTCCAAGCACCTTAAAACTGTGCCCTTTTGTGCTAGCCATTCCAGCCCTGGCAAAAAGCCTCTTACTATCCACATGATCAATGCCTCTCATCATCTATCAGGTCATCTCTTATCCTCTGCCGCTCCAAGGAAAAAAGGCCAAGTTCACTCAACCTATTCTCATAAGGCATGCTCCCCAATCCAGGCAACATCCTGGTAAATCTCCTCTGCACCCTTCCTATGGTTTCCACATCCTTCCTGTAGTGAAGTGACCAGAATTGAGCACAGTACTCCAAGTAGGGTCTGACCAGGATCCTATATAGCTGCAATATTACCTCTCGGCTCCTAAACTCAATCCCACGATTAATGAAGGCCAATGCACTGTATGCTTTCTTAACTGTAGAGTCAACCTGCGCAGCAGCTTTGAGTGTCCTATGGACTCGGACCCCAAGATCCCTCTGATCCTCCACACTGCCAAGAGTCTTGCCATTAAATGATGTCATATGAACTCTGGAACTGCCAAAAAGCAGTCCAATTTAAGGTTCTATTATTTAAGACATGGATAGTTACCTCAAACCTGCATCTGTCCTATCAATTCACGTCATTGTTTCAACAAAGTAGCTTATTGTTCTAAGGATGGATGGAATCAGTTTCACTGGCATGAGTTGTGAAATCTGTTAATAGCAGCAGTGCGATGCAATACATGTTAGATAAATACAGAGAAACAAACTGAGTAACACTAGGTATGTGTCTATTAAAAAGTTAAAACAAGGGTGCAAAAAAACAAATTGAAAAAAGTAGTGGGGTAGTGTTCATGGGTTCAATGTCCATTCAGAAATTGGATGGCAGAGTGGAAGAAGCTTTTCCTCAATGGCAGAGTGTGTGCCTTCGGGATTCTGTACCTCCTTCCCGCAGTAACAGAGAATGAGGGCGTGTCCTGGGTGGTGGGAGTCTTTAATGAGCCTGTTTGAGACATTGTCCCTTGAAGGTTTCTTGGATACTCTGGAGGCTAGCACCCAAGACAGTGCTGACTAATTTTACAAATTATTGCAACTTCAATTCTGTGCTGCACTCCCACCCCCAATACCAGATGGCGATGTCACCAAGCCAGTCAGAATGTTTTCCATGGTACAATTGTAGAAGTTTGAGTGTTTTAGGTGACAAACCAAATCTCAAACCCCCTTATGAAATGTTGCTGATGTCTTGCCTTCTTTATAGCTGGGACCAGTTTAGGTCCTCAGAGATATTGACACCTGGGAACTTGAAATTGTGCACTCTCTCCACGTCTGATCACTCTGATGGGTTTATGTTCCCTGGTCTTACCCTCTCTGATGTCCACAATTAGCTCTTTGGTCTTGCTGATGTTGAGTGCAAAATGGATTGCCCCAGTTTCCTCAGATGAATGCCAGATCGGCCTTTTGGATTCCCTCACATTGCAAGTAGAGGCAGAGAGATGCTGAGAGGTTTCTCAGCCAACCCACCAAAACAGGAAGAGGGGGTGGATCTCTCTGAGTGCCAAGCTGATTTGGAAAGATTGACTGCTTCGGGCTGGGTGACGGAGCACAGGCCAGAGCGTATTGCTGCAGCAGGGCCTGGGTATCAGTGCAGGGAATGACCTGGTGTTTGGACAATATAAACGCTGGCCCATATAGATTGAACAGGCGGGGTCTTAGGACCGGAGATGAGGATCAGATTGATTCCGTCAGCTCTTCTGCAGCACTGAGGCAGTGAGACTGTTCTGGCTGCTGTGCGCTTTGTGTGTGTGAGCTTCACGTCAATTTTCCCCACTGTGGCTCTACACCAGTTGCTCTGGGCTCCGTGTCTGTGGACTCAATTCAGTCCTAAATGCTGTTTACATTATCATTAGTACGACTTCTGTTTTTTTCCCCCCTCTGCATGTTGGGCATTGATTTTTTTTTAAAAACTGTGCTCTTTCAGGTTTCTTGTTTTATGGCTACCTATAGGCAGATGATTCTCAGGGTTGTATAATTTATACGTACTTTGATAATAAATGTACTTCAAACATTTGACTGTACGAATCCAACTGCAAGGCTCAGTTGTTATGGGATGTGTTTGCTCAATGCTATTTGTCTAGCTAATTGCTTTACCAAAGTATCATACAAGGTCACCCAGGAACTTCTGGTTAACAACCTCTTATTATATTTTTTGAATAACTATTTTCCTTTGCTTTTCCATAAAGGTGTTGCTGTACATTTTTTAGTTTTTAAATATTGAGAGCGTGGAGCAGGCCCATCAAGCTGAGCTACCTGGCAATCCCCCAATTTAACCCAAGCCTAATCTCAAACTTTTGGCATATTGCTAGTATCTTCCACAGTGTAGACTGGTGCAAAATATTTATTCAGTTCATCTGCCATTTTCTTGTTTTCCCCCATTACTACCTCTAGCATCATTTTGCAATGGTACTCTCGTCTCTATTTTACACTTCATATATCTGAAGAAACTTCCAGTGATTCAACATTTCAGTTTAGTATCAGCAAAAGTATACAGAAAACAACCTGAAATCCTTGCTCTTCACAGACATCGCAAAACAGGAGGGAAAATAAAACCCAAAGAATGAGTGACAAGAAAAACGTTAGAACCACAAAGCCCCCCGTCCCCTCCCACGCACAAGCAGCAGCAAAGTATCAACCCTTCCCCAACTTGTTCCAGCAAAAAGTATCGGCCCCCATGACCCATCAACCAATTGATGCAACCAAAGACCATGATCTCTGGTCCATCAAAAACTACTATTCATCCCAACACCTTGACTTCTCAGCAGGCCTTCTCTCTCACTAACGAGGAAGAGAGATCACTGTTGCCAACAGCTCGCTTTTTCGATGTTGGCCTGTAGCGTAGCTTATGCCAAGTTCCCCTGACTCGAGAATCAGCAAACCCTCTGTCACCATTGCGAGAGAGAGGGAGGGAGCTATTGAGTGCAGAGTCCACAAACAGCCACATTTGCACTTGATGTCTTGATGTTTCGGTCACCTGCGACGCTTCTATCAGTGACATCAACGAGGCATTGGATCATCCTCCAGGCTGCACCCCTAAGGTCTGTGTCTTCCAAACCGCTTCTGGAGATACGGAAGCACAGGCCACTCAGCGAGTTCCAAAGACTGAGAACCCACTGTTTTCTTTAATATTATTGGCTAGTTTAACTTTGTATTCCATCTTTTCCTTGATGGGTTTTTCAGTTGCCTTCTGTTAGTTTTTCAAAGCTTCTCAGTCCTCTGACCTCCCACTAATTTTTACTCTTATTTAACTTCAACCAATGCCGCCCCAACAGACCCAAAATTGGATCTCTAGCCTCATTTCAATAATTCAGGGCTCAGTCCTCTAACCTCCCACTAATTTTTACTCTTATTTAACTTCAACCAATGCCGCCCCAACAGACCCAAAATTGGATCTCTAGCCTCATTTCAATAACTCAGGTGAGCTGCATGTCTAAAGTAATCCTCCTAGCTAAAGAAAACAGGATGTAGCCAGCAGTATCATTAGCACAAAGGAGCAGCCGAGGAAGGGCATGGAGCAGCAAGTTGGGCACAGCAACAAGCGCTGAAAATTTAAAAATACATCTATAGCATTGGTAATGAGAGAGGGTGGTATACGCCGAGCAAAAAAGCGTAAAGCATCCATTAGTCTCTTCATTTAGATTGTAAATGAATCGACTACTCGAAGTATCTGTATTGCATGTTGGTTTTCCTACCAGAAAAATGAGCATGATGAGGTTCAATTTAACCCCACACTTTGGTGTCTCCCTCCATCTCTCCCTCTGTAAAAATTGACCAATAATGCAAACCTTTTTGGAGAATTGAAGGCTCTGGACTGAAATTCCTGCCAAAGGTGAAGTGAGCATTCTGGAGCTGTAATTGCTATGGCTCTGCTTACCAGTCCAAAAGCAGTAGTCCTTTCTTTATCCATGATTCAGAGATAGCAATGCTGCCAAGGCTACTGAGTCATCAAAGATTACAATATATATATTATCCCCTGTTTGGCACTTAGGTTGCCTTTGGCATGTCAACCATGGGCCTACATCTAAAGCTTTTCTTTGGCATGTGACTGTTGGGAATTTGGTGTACTTCCCACCGGGGGACAGTTCTACTGGATTGTTGGTTGTTGGGCAGCAAGGGTTCGCAGGGCCTGTCTTTCTACAGCATTGTGCAATGAGAAATTCAGACAGCAGGCCCCACTGAGATAGATTTCACAACCGTCCAGTCTGGGGCGTGAACCCTCTCCCAGTGCTGGGCTCTGCCAGATGCTGCAGCTTGCAAGTGAATGCTGGATTAACAGCTTGACGCGAGCAACACTCACTCAATGCAGGTCAGCCAGCCCCCGTGGAAATGAATAAACCGTCAGTGTTTCAGGCCGAGACCCTTCATCAGCTCTGGAAAAGAAGTGGGAAGACACCAGAGTAAAAGGATGGGGGTGTGGGGAAGGAGGATACCTAGAAGGTAATGGGTGAAGCCAGGTGGGAAGGAAACGTAAAGGGCTGTAGAGGAAGCAGTCTCCTAGGAGAGAGGACCACAGGAGGAAGTGACCCACAGAGAGGTTATAGGCTGGTAAGAAGCCGCGGGGGGGGGGGGGGGGGAGACATTATTTTCATCAGAAGAAGAAATCAATAAACCTATTCAGAATATTAGGTGTTGCTTCTCCACTCTGCGAATGAAAATGTTTGACCGCTTGTGGAAAGTTCCATTTTTGGTGGGTGAAGACGCTGGACCTAGCTTTAGTTGGGAACTTCTGTGAGGTACCTTTAGTGCATTTAGTGGTCATAAATGTTGCTTCAAGAAGGCTAGTAATTTCCTGCCACCCTGGCCATTCCCTTTTCTCTCCCCTTACCTCCTTGGAGAAAATACAAGAGGTTGAAAGCTTAGACAGCCTCACTCAACAACATCATCCCTGCTGCTGTAAGACTCCTGACCCGTTCACTACTTTCACACCGTCCTGTGCTGAGTTCCTCCAGTATTTTGCGTGTTTTACTCAGGATTTCGGCATCTGCAGAGTTTTCTAAGGTTAGAAAAGTACAGCCTACAAACTGGCCCTTCGACCCATTTAGTTCACGATGAACCATTTAAATCTACAGCTGTGTGCACAAAGACTTGAGATCTTTGGGCACAGAGCTCGAAAAAAGTGCCGTAACAGGCTTTTAACATCGTAAACCAGCGAGCTGTTATGTCACCCCGCTCGCTGTAAAAACAGAGACACCTCTTTCTCCCTTAATTGCCTACCCCCATTGACCTGCACCTGGACCATAGTCCTCCTTGCCCCTCCTATCCATGTACCTGTCCAAGCTTGTAGTCCCACTCAACCTCAGTGGAAAAAGCCTGCTTGCATTTTGCCTTTCCCAACAGTTTGACATTCCTCTGCTCTCTCCCTCACTAACCAGGGAGGTTAAGAGAGATCACTACATTCTGAGTTCAGAGGCCTCCAACAGCTGCCCTTGCTGTCTTGATTTTTGAGCTTATGAATGCTAGACTTGTCCAGCTGTCCTATTTGGGTCTTGAGACTCGGATGGGTTTTGTTCACCCCATTTCAGACTGGAGGGTGCTCCGGTAAAACGATAAAATGGGGTGGTTGGGTGAAGCTTGCCCGCCCTTGGGCGTGTGACTGTGTACCAGGGCAGCTTTGCTGGGCCGTTGGTCAATGAGCACAGAGAGCTCACAATGCATGTCCTTTTCTCTGTCTGCAGCATTGTACAACCAGAATCTGAAAGATGGCAGACCCTGATCTCGACTTCACCACTGCTCACTCCGGGGCGTCCACCACCTTCCCTATGCAGTGCTCAGCTCTGCGCAAGAATGGCTTTGTCATGCTGAAGGGACGCCCGTGCAAGATCATGGATATGTCCACCTCCAAGACCGGCAAGCACGGCCACGCCAAGGTAAGGATGAGGAAGCTTCCTGATGAGGTGAAGTGGTCTTGCACTGTAATTATCTTATCCAGCGCCAAACCACCTGCTGACATAGTTGCTCACTGTATGACAACTTTTATAAAACCCCTGGTATCCTTGGGTGTGGTGGGGCTCTGTCGCCTCCCTTTCCATCTCTATAACTCCTGATATTTGCCCTTCCAACTTCTTTGGCTTGAATGTGAATTGTCTCACTGCTGCCTCCCCCGCCCCCAAGTTTCCAGTCTCCACCATCGCCTTCGGTGATCATTACTTTCTGAAAACTTTCCCCAGTATCTTTTAAGGTTCTTAAGTCTGTGACCATAAGCCAAATTCCATGGACATGAAGGAAATATGGTGCTGTGAGAATTAAATCATAACAATCCCTCTGATTTTTCCTGAAATCTTCTCATTCCCAACAAGTTTTGACACTTTTTCATAATGGAATTCAGCAGAATGGGGAAGGGGGAAATCTCTACATCGAATGTTGAAGGGCCAAGATACAGTGGATGTGGAGAGGATGTTTCCTGTGGTGGTGATGTCTTAAGATCAGGGGTCACAGCCTCAGAGTAGAAGAACATTCATTTAGAATGGAGAGGAGGAATTTCTTTAGCCAGAGAGTGGTGAATTTGTGGAATTTGTTGCCACGGGTGTCCATGGAGGGACAAGTCATAAGGCTGAGGTTCATAGGTTTTTGATTTGTCAAGTCATGAAGGGATAAGGGGGCAGGAGGCAGGAGATTGGGACTGAGAGGGAAAATTGATCGGCCTTGATGAAACAGTGGAGCAGACTCAATGGGCCAAATGGCCTAATTTTGCTTGTAGTACTTCGTGGTCTTTTTGATTTTAGGCACGTTGCCTCCGAGCATATATGGTGTTTAAAGAGTGTCCAAAACAAATCTTGTAATAGATTGGGAAGCCATGATGCATTAAATGTTGCTTAGCATATGCATCTCATCATGGGCTTGCCAGTTCTTACCACACCTGTTCGGTTCCTATCTGTTCCAGGTCCACTTGGTGGGAATTGATATATTCACCTCAAAAAAGTATGAAGATATCTGTCCTTCGACCCACAATATGGACGTGCCTAACATCAGAAGGTGTGACTATCAGGTAAGGTTATCCACTGCGAGTCATATTTCCGGAGACCGGTCTTCTCTTTGCTCTGAGAACTATAGTGGGAGTGTTAGAAGCCAAAGAAATGATGCTTGGTTAGATTTGAACCAGTGGGGCTAACTTCACTCGCTGCATCACTGAACTGTTCCCACAATTTAAGGACTCTTCATCTCATGTTCTTGATATTTATCACTTATTTATTATTTTTTGTTTGCACAGTTGTCTTTTACACACTGGTTGTCTGTCCTGTTGGTTGCTTCTGTTTCCTCACTTGAGTTTGACTGTGACATTGTTGTCACGTGGTGGTGGATTAGTGTAACCATCTTGTTTTTATTCTTCCTTCTCCTCCCCCGTGATCAGTTGCAAGAGAGTAGGAAGGTGAGGCATCCTCTGAAGCTAGAATAGCATTGGAATTCTCCACATTCCTGGCCCAATAACCCCTTCCTGACTGTCTCTGCAGTATCAAGCTGACTTTGTAACAGTAAAACTCTGAATCCACCACTCATTTGGAGGTTTTAGTGGTTTGGCATCTGACTCATGAGGATTCTTGTTTCCTGCTCTTCCTTCAAACTCACTGGGCTTGCTGGAAATGTTATCAACGTGTGAAGCTTTTAATAATTAAGTGTAAGTGGTCTGAATGTTATTCAATAGTCTGGGAAACTACAAATTGCGAAGAAAGCATGGCAGTGCTTCTACTTCATTAGCAGTCTGCAGAGATTTGGCATAGCATCAAAAACTTTGACGAACTTTTATAGATGTGTAGTGGAGAGTGTATCAACTGGCTGCATCATGGCCTGGTATGGGAACACCAATGCTTTTGAATGGAAAATCCTACAAAAGGTAGTGGATTTGGCCCAGCACATCACGAGTAAAGCCCTCCCAACCATTGAGAAGATGTAGGTGAAACACAGACCATCATCAAAGAACCCCAGCACCAGGTCATGATCTCTTCTCGCTGCTGCCATCCGGTAGAAGGTACAAGAGCCTCGGGACTCTGGCCACCAGGTTCACGAAGTTAGTACCCTTCAACCTTGACCAAAAGGGGATAACTGCACTCACTTGCCCATCCATTGAGGTGTTTCCACAATCAATGATCTCACTTTAAGGACACATTATCTCACGTTCTCATATATTTATTGCTATTCATTTATACTTGTATTTGCATGATTTGTTGTCTTAATTGATTCTGTTATAGTTACAATTGTGTAGATTTGTTGAATATGCCTACAGGAAAATGAATCTCTGGGTTCAATGTGGTGATATGTACTCTTAACAATAAAATTTACTTTGAACTTCTGAAGTCAAGTCTGCCATCTGCCACAAGCTTCCAAAGTTGTGGGATTGTCAGTTTTGTCCTTTAAAACTGGCAGTTCTGGGTATGCAGACTTCAGAAATTCAATAGTGAAGTTTTTCCCACCTTTATTTCCTGGCTCTCA
Source organism: Mobula birostris (assembly GCF_030028105.1). Classification (NCBI taxonomy): domain Eukaryota; kingdom Metazoa; phylum Chordata; class Chondrichthyes; order Myliobatiformes; family Myliobatidae; genus Mobula; species Mobula birostris. The sequence goes on along the minus strand of NC_092374.1, from coordinate 83,662,554 downwards.
TTAACTCTGTTCCTTTGACTTGCATCTATGATACAACAATGATTTTTTTCCCCTCTAGTTCCTTTGTCCTTCAATAGAATAGCATCCTTTAGTGCTGTAGATAGGTGGCAGGGTGTAGATGTGTCTCTACCAAAGGAGGTTTACGGCACTCCTTCCCTCCGCTAGCCTGCAAGTCACCCTTGGGCAAAGTGTAGCACCTTCTTATTCCTCCCATTCCCTCCACCCCCCCCCCCCCAACCCATCAGGGTCAGGTGAAGCCATGGGATCCTTCCATTTGAATCCCATTAACCAGCTGTCTGCATGTGTCCAGAAGCATGGTGTCAGCTTCTTCATGGACACTAAGCTCTAGTATTTAAGATACCTTTTAAGGAGCTCAACAATTCTGAACAACTTCTTCTCCTCAGTAGCAATGGGAAGAGGGACAGTAACAATGAGAAGTGGAACCCTACAGCAGTGGCAAGAATTGAACCCGGGTCACCTGCACTGTTCAATTCCTGCCACTGCTGTAAGGGCTCCGCGTGACTGCGTGGGTTTCCTCCCACAGTCCAAAGACTTAATTACCCTGTGATAACATCCGGGGACTGCTGGGCAACGAGGCGTGAAGGGCTGAAGAGCCTATTCTGTGCTCTATCCCAATAATAATAGTGGGTGAGGTAGCAAAACGAAACTGGATTGACAGGTTGCAGGGTCAGAGTTGTACAGCATGGAATTGATTGGAATCAGCCAATCCACGTTAATCTGGTCACCCATCTAAATTCATTTATTTCTACTGTGTTTCTCTCATATCTCTTTTAAACCTTATCTGTCCAAGTATCTTCCAAGTGTCCAACTGTCCCAAGTGCTGCTGTTGTATAATTTTTAAAAAATTGTGTTCATTAAGATCTGGGCATCTTGTACACGATCAGTGAAAGTTTAAGTACTGGCTGCATCACTGTCTGGTATGGGGGGAGATCTGCAAAGGATGGAAGTTGTAAACTCACCTCATCATGGGCACTGGCCTCCATAGTATCCAGGACGTCTTCAAGGAGCAATGCCTCAAAAAGGCAGCGTCCATCGTTATGGACCCCCAGCACCCAGGTCCTGCCTTGTTCTCATTGCTATCATCAGGAAGGAGGTACAGGAGCCTGAAGACACACACTCATTGATTCAGGAACAGCTTCTTCCCCTCTGCCATCCAATTTCTGAATGGACATTGAACCCATGATCACTACCTTGCTACTTTTTTTTAATTTCTATTTTGGCACTACTTAATTAACTGTTTAATTCAGTTTTTCTCTATTATGTGTTATGTTGTTACTGCTGCCAGAAATACAACAAATATCATGACATCTGGTGGTGATATTAAACTGATTCTGAGTTGCAGAGTGCAACCATACTGGGTGAGAGTGGAGGAATTCAATCTGCTATATAACCTACACTTCTGTACGAGGAATGGGTTTGCTCCTCGTGTTCATACAATCTCTTGTTTATTTTCAGCTGGTTCAAATTCAGGATGGCTACCTTTCTCTCCTGAGTGACAACGGTGAGCTGCGGGAGGATTTGAAGCTTCCTGACAATGATTTGGGAAAGGAAATTGAGCAGCGTTATAACTCCGGAGTGGAGACACTGGTGAGTGTCCGATTGTGTTTCGTTTGGTGCTAACAGCTCCATGCTGTAACTGTATTGGATTAGCTGTGGCTGGTGATCAAAGGCAAGAAATTAACTTGGATATGGCATTTCAGTTCCTGTTTCGTGTTGTCTTTAAGCAGCCCGCATTCAATCAAATAGCCCCTTTGAGCCACACCACTCCAGCAGCCCCTGACAAGTTTGATATGACTAACTTAATCACAGGGCAATTTATAATGTCCATTTAACCTGATGTGACATTTTTGGACCAAAGGAGGAAACCGGAGCACTCAGGGAAAACCCACACGTTCCGCAGGGAGGACGAACAAAGACTCCTTGCCATAAGACATAGGAGCAGAATTAGCCCATCTGGCCTGTCGAGTCTGCTCCGCCATTCAATCATGGCTGATCCTTTTTTCTATCTCTTCCTCAACCCCAGTTCCCAGCCTTCTCTCCGTACCCTTTGATGTTATGTCCAATCAAGAGTCTATCAATCTCTCTCTTAAATACACCCAACGACCTGGCCTCCACAGCTGCATGTGGCAACAAATTACACAAATTTACCACCCTCTGGCTAAAGAAATTTCTCAGCATCTGTTTTGAAAGGGCGCCCCTCTATCCAGAGGCTGTGCCCTCTTGTTCAAGATTCTCCCACCATGGGAAACATCCTTTCCACATCTACTCTGTCTAGGCCTTTCAACATTTGAAAGGTTTCAATGAGATCTCTACTCATTCTTCTGAATTCTGGCGAGTACAGACCTAGAGCCATGAAGTGTTCCTCATATGATTACCCTTTCATTCCTGGAATCATTTGTGAACGTCCTCCGGACCCTCTCCAATGCCAGCACATCTTTTCTAAGATGAGGGGCCCAAATCTATTCAGTATTCAAGATGAGGCCTCACCAGTGCTTCATACAGCCTCAGCATCACATCCTTGCTCTTGGATTCAGGACCTCTTGAGATGAATGCTAACATGGTATTTGCCTTCCTCACCACTGACTCAACCTGCAAGTTGATCTTCAGGGTGTTCTGCACAAGGACTCCCAAGTCCCTCTGTATCTCAGATTCCTGGCTTTTCTCCCCGTTTAGAAAATAGTCCACACGTTTATTTCTACTCCCAAAGTGCACGACTGTATTTTCCAATATTGTTTTTCATTTGCCACTTTCTTGCCCATTCTCCTAATCAGTCTAAGTCCTTTTGCATCCTACCGGTTTCCTCAACACTACCTGCGCCTCCACCAATCTTCGTATCATATACAGCCCAGTACAGGCCCTTCGGCCCACAAAGCTGTGCTGAACATGTCCTGTCCTTAGAAATTACCTAGGGTTACCCATAGCCCTCTATTTTTCTAAGCTTTATCTATCCATCCAGGTGACCCTATTGTTTCTGCCTCCACCGCTGCCACTGACAGCCCATTCCACACACTCACCTCTTTTTTTTTTAAAAAAAAGCAAACAAACTTACCCCTGACATCTCCTCTGCACCTACTTCCAAGCACCTTAAGATTATACCCTCTGGTGCTAGCCATTTCAGCCCTGGGGAAAAAGCATCTGACTATCCACACAATCGATGCCTCTCATTATCGTGTATACCTCTATCAGGTCGCCTCTCGCCCTCTGTCGCTCCAAGGAAAAAAGGCTGAGTTCACTCAAACTGTTCTCGTAAGGTATGCTCCCTAATCCAGGCAACATCCTTGTAAATCTCCTCTGCACCCTTTCTATGGTTTCAACGTCCTTCCTGTAGTGAGGCGACCAGAATTGAGCGCAGTACTCCAAGTGGGGTCTGGCCAGGGTCCTATATAGCTGCAACATTACCTCTTGGCTCTTAAACTCAATCCCACGATTGATGAAGACCAACACACGGATGGCCGCCTTAACTACAGAGTCAACCTGCCTAGCAGCTTTGGGTGTCCTATGGACTCAGACCCCAAGATCCCTCTGATCCTCCACACTACCAAGAGTCTTGTCATTAATGCTATATTCTGCCATCATATTTGACCTACCAGAATGAACCACCTCACACTTATCTGGGTTGAACTCCATCTGCCACTCCTCAGCCCAGTTTTGCATCCTATTAATGTTCCGCTGTAACCTCTGACAGCCAAGCACACTATTCACGACACCCCCAACTTTTGTGTCATCTGCAAATTTATTAACCCATCCCTCCACTTCCTCATCCATAAAAATCACAGAGTAGGGGTCCCAGAACAGATCCCTGAGGTACACCACTGGTCACCGGCCTCCATGCAGAATATGACCTGTCTACAACCACTCTTTGCCTTCTGTGGGCAACCCAGTTCTGGATCCACAGAGCAAGGTCCCCTCGGATCCCATGCCTCCTTACTTTGTCAATAAGCCTTGCATGGGGTACCTTATCAAATGCCTTGCTAAAATCCATGTGCACTACATCTATGGCTTTACCCTCATCAATGTGTTTAGTCACATCCTCAAAAAATTCAATCAGGCTCGTAAGGCACGACCTGCCTTTGACAAAGCCATGCTGACTATTCCTAATCATGTTATGCCTCTCCAAATGTTCATAAATCCTGCTTCTCAGGATCTTCTCCATCAACTTATCAATCACTGAAGTAAGACTCACTGATCTGTAATTTCCTGGGCTATCCCTGCTCCCTTTCTTAAATAAGGGAACAACATTCGCAACCCTCCAATCCTCCAGAACCTCTCCTGTCCTCATGAAGATGCAAAGATCATCGCCAGAGGCTCAGCAATCTCCTCCCTTTCTTCCCACAGTAGCCTGGGGTACATCCCATCTGGTCCAGGTGACTTATCCAACTTGATGCTTTCCAAAAGCTCCAGCTCATCCTCTTCCTTAATATCTACATACTCAAGCTTTTAAGTCATCCCGACAATTGGCAAGATCCTTTTCCGTAGTGAATACTGAAGCAAAGTATTCATTAAGTACCTCTGCCATCTCCTCCGGTTCCATACACACTTTTCTACTGTCACACTTGATTGGTCCTATTCTCTCATGTCTTATCCTCTTGCTCTTCACGTACTTGTAATCCTGTCCGCCAAGGCCTTCTCATGGCCCCTTCTGGCTTTCCTAATTTCATTCATAAGCTCCTTCCTGCTGGCCTTTTAATCTAGATCTCTATCATTACATAGTTCTGTGTTTTTCTTTAATTTTGTTTGAACCTTTTGTAAGCTCTTTGCAACAAAGCCATCTATTCCATCATTTAAATCATTTGTATACAGCATAAAAAGAAGTGGTCCCAACACCGACCCCTGCGTAACACCACTAGTCATTGGCAGCCAACCAGAAAAGGATCCTTTATTCCCACTCGTTGCTCCTACCAGTCAGCCAATGCTCTAACCATGTCAGTAATTTTCCTATATTACCATGGGCTCTTAACTTGGGAAGCAGCCTCGTGTGGCACCTTGTCAAAGGCCTTCTGAATGTCCAAATACACAACATCCACTGCATCCCCTTTGTCTATTCTACTTGTAATCTCCTCAAAGAATTCCAACAGGTTCGTCAGGCAGGATTTTCCCTGAAGGAAACCATGCTGACTTTGTACTATCTTGTCCTGTGTCACCAAGTACATCACCTCATCATTAACAATTGACTCCAACATCTTCCCAACCACTGAGGTCAGGTTAACCGGTCTATAGTTTCCTTTCTGCTGCCTGCCTCCTTAAAGAGTGGAGTAATTCTTACAATTTTCCAGTCCTCTGGCACCATGCCAGAATCAAATGATTTTTGAAAGATCATTTGTAATGCCACCACAATTTCTAACGCTACCTCTTTCAGATCCCTAGGGTGTAGTTCATCTGGTCCAGGTGACTTGTGTACCTTTAGGTCTTTTAGCTTTTTGAGCACCTTCTCTCTTGTAACAGTAACTGCACCCACTTCTCTTCCTTCACACACTACAACATCAGGCATATACCTGGTGCAAAATACTCATTTAGTTCATCTGCCATCTCCTTGTTCCCTGTTATTATTTCTCCTGCCTCATTTTCTAGCAGTCTTATATCCACTCTCACTATGCTTGAAAAAACTTTTACTATCCACTTTGATATTATTTGCTAGCTTGCTTTCATATTACATCTTTTCCCTTCTAATGAATTTTTAGTTATGTCTGTAGGTTTTTAAAACCTTCCCAATCCCCTCTTTTCCCACTAATTTTTGCTTTTACAATAGCTTTGACTTCCCTTGTCAGCCACGGCTATTTTACCATTTGAGTATCTCTTTATTTTTGGAATACATATGTCCTGCACCTTCCTCATTTTTCCTAGAAACGCACACCATTGCTGCTCCTTCCAGTTTACTTTGGCCCACTCCTGTCTCATACCACTGTAATTTCCTTTACTCCACTGGAATATTGCTACATCAGACTTTCTCCGTATCAAATTTACAGAATGTCTCTGGAATTGGACTCCTGATCTTTGCCCCGAGCTGTAATAGTGTTGCGCTACCCGTGATAGTCGCGTGACTTATGGACAACAGCAATTGAACCGTTGGGTTTTGATGTTTCAGTCCTAGGTTCTTTCAGAAATCAGGAAAGAGGCACAAGACTTGTTGCTTCACAGTCGTTTTATTTGGCGTTAATAGAACAAAGGGAAATCGAGATGTTAGAGGTAACCTCCCGCATGGGAGGTTAGTTAGGAAAATTCATTCGCTAGGTATACATGGAGAGGTAGTAAATTGGATTAGACATTGGCTCAATGGAAGAAGCCAGAGAGTGGTAGTAGAGAATAGCTTCTCTGAGTGGAGGCCAGTGACTAGTGGTGTGCCACAGGGATCAGTGCTGGGTCCATTGTTATTTGTCATCTATATCAATGATCTGGATGATAATGTGGTAAATTGGATCAGCAAGTTTGCTGATGATACAAAGATTGGAGGTGTAGTAGACAGTGAGGAAGGTTTTCAGAGCCTGCAGGGGGACTTGGACCAGCTGGAAAAATGGCAGATGGAGTTTAATACAGACAAATGTGAAGTATTGCACGTTGGAAGGAGAAACCAACGTAGAACATACAGGGTTAATGGTAAGGCACTGAGGAGTGCAGTGGAACAGAGGGATCTGGGAATACAGATACAAAATTCCCTAAAAGTGGCGTCACAGGTAGATAGGGTCGTAAAGAGAGCTTTTGGTACATTGGCCTTTATTAATCAAAGTATTGAGTATAAGAGCTGGAATGTTATGATGAGGTTGTATAAGGCGTTGGTGAGGCCGAATCTGGAGTATTGTGTTCAGTTTTGTTACCAAATTACAGGAAGGATATAAATAAGGTTGAAAGAGTGCAGAGAAGGTTTACAAGGATGTTGCCGGGACTTGAGAAACTCAGTTACAGAGAAAGGTTGAATAGGTTGGGACTTTATTCCCTGGAGCGTAGAAGAATGAGGGGAGATTTGATAGAGGTATATAAAATTATGATGGGTACAGATAGAGTGAATGCAAGCAGGCTTTTTCCACTGAGGCAAGGGGAGAAAAAAACCAGAGGACATGGGTTTAGGGTGAGGGGGGAAAAGTTTAAAGGGGAGGCTTCTTCACACAGAGTGGTGGGAGTGTGGAATGAGCTGCCAGATGAGGTGGTAAATGCGGGTTCTTTTTTAACATTTAAGAATAAATTGGACAGGTACATGGATGGGAAGTGTATTGAGGTATATGGTCCGTGTGCAGGTCAGTGGGACTAGGCAGAAAATGGTTCGGCACAGCCAAGAAGGGCCAAAAGGCCTGTTTCTGTGCTGTAGTTTCTATGGTTTCTATGGTATGCTAAGTGAAGGGAAATTTAAGATATTAAGATGGCACTGCCTTGCCAGCTTTTTTATATTAGATGAGGAAAATTACATTCACATTTGTAGATGAGAGTTAACCAGTGAGATAGCTGTCATTCAAATAATGCTTCCAGAATCGTACCAGTATTTCACCAATAAAGCCACGGAACACTTTAAACAACTATATATATATATATATATATATATTTAGACCGACCACCAGGAAGCATACGAAGCAGTTATTTGTATATATGTAATTATATAAAATACAAGCAGATAAACATTAAACTGTAAAGAGAATAACTCTAAAGGCATTTAACTGTTAAACAGTTGGACTGCACACGAGTCGTGAGTGCTACCCAGATGAAGATAACAAATAAGCTTTAAGAATTGTGAATTGTGTGCATGTGTCAACGTATAGCTGGTGTGGCTAGACCTGTCAGCTGACATTATTCACCTCTCTACCTTCTCTTGCTCATGTCTTTTGCCCCTAACCTGAACAGTTTCCACAGTTGTCTGCAGCCAGCTTCAGTGTTTACAATGGTTGCCTGGGACCAATTCAAGTCCCAGATAAGGAAGACTTGTAATGCACTGCACGCCAGCTGCTGGAAGAACTCAGCAGGCCAGGCATCAGCCATGGAGAGGAATGAACAGTGGGTATTTTGGGCTGAGACTCTTTAATCAGACTGAAGATCTCAACCTGAAACAGCAACTGTTTATTCCTCGCCATAGAGGCGGTCTGACCTGTGTTCTTCCAGCATTTTGTGTGTGATTCTGGATTTCCAGCATCTGCAGGATCTCTAGTGTTTTTGAAATGTGCCGGATTGCTTGGTACTGTTTACTCCAGCAAAGGCATAAGTTGTTGAACAGTCTGTCATTTTTGCGCTGAACATCACTGTCTACTTCTCCCCCTGCAGGTCACTGTCATCAGCGCCATGAATGAAGAATGTGCTGTTGGTGTCAAGATGTTAACCAAGTAAACTGAAACATAGGTTTGTAATGATTGTCTTTACCAGTTCCAGAGTTTGCAAATAGTGGAGGTGCCTCTCTCCCTCTCTACACAATTATTTTAAGCAGCCATGTAGTGCTAAATAGTGAGACAAGAATTTATCCCTGATGGTGTGGCCAGTTGACCTAATCATCGCCTTGTGATTTGCTCCATTGCATCTATTTCATTGGCAATGGAGACACCTTGGAGTTTTTGGAAGACATTTTACACCTCTATACTATTCCTTCTGACCTGACCATCTGCATTAAATGACCACTGATTCTATAGGCAGAGCATGGAAAGGGCTCTGGTATCCCATCAAGCACGTACTTACACCAGTATAAACTTTGTTCTCCCCTCACGTTCGCTGTCGGATTCTGAGCCATGCACTCGGGTCAGTTAACCCTCTTGACTACATGTTGTTGGGGTGTGGGAGGAAACAAGCTTGGGGATGGGGTTGGCTGTGGGGAGGAATACACATGGTCGTGGGGAGAATGTGTGATCTCCACACACTGCCAGAGATTTGTGTTGAATCTGGGTCTCTGCCTCCATCAGGCAGTGGAACAGTCTGGATGCACCATGGGCATCAGTCACTTGCAGTTCCCTGGTTCTTATTCTGTGTATTGCCTTGTCATTTCTTTTTGTTGAGGGCTGATGATTGTGTTGCCATTCTTTTTCTGTGCAGGGGAATGAGTTTGATGTTTTTCTTGACGACCTCCATGGTTTTGTTTCATGGCTATGTGGAAAAGACTACTGTCAGTTGTATACTGCATACATTCTTTGATAATAAATTAACCTTTGAACATTTTTCCCTTCCAATCTGGATGGGGTCGTCATCATCAAATGGCTTTGATGACCCCATTCTCACTTTGCGACGGAAGCTCCACTGGAATTTCAATGATGTGAAAGGTCCTGAGGAGATTTGGGGATGGAGGCTCCCTCCCCACTCCCCTCATTCCCTGACCAGCTGCATCACCAGCCAGTATGACCATCGTGAGACATCTGACCGCAAGTCCTCACAAGGGATTGTGGGGACTGCTGAGAGGATCATCGGGATCTCTCTTTCACCCATCAGAGATATTTATCAGCCTCAGGAGTACTGTGTATGTAGGGCACTTAGTGCTGTCAATAAGCCCTCCGATCCATCCAATAACCTTTTTGACCCCCTACCATCAGGCGGGAGGTACTGCAGCATTAGGACAAGAACTGTTGGGATAGGAAGCAGCTATATCCCCCGGTCTCGTGTATGAAGCGCCAGTGGCGTTATACTGCTTACTTTTTAACTTTGTTGTAAATGCACATTATTAATTTATTATTGTGATATTACTTTGTGTGCTGTGTGTTATGTGTACCGTTGTGCACCGTGATCCTGAAGAGCATTGTTTTAGTTGGCAGTAGATGTGTACAGTTGAATGGCAATAAACCATTAAAAAATTTTTTTTTGCAGGTTACAGCTTCCAGTGAAACCACCCAGGCCTGAGCTATGGGATTGGAAAACCTTCTACTTCAACAAGAATGCAACAGAAGTATAATTTAAAAGAAAAAAAAACAAAAATGCAAGCAAACACTAACTTTATTTTGGAAACCCTGGGTCACCATCCCATCAGCAAACACCAACCCTCTTCCCACACTCACCCCCAAATTTCCATCAAATCAAACTTTAACTTTGGGCCCTGGACTCAATCTTAGCTGCTTTAATGGAAGCTGAACACAGTTGGTGGGTGTTTCCCTCTTCCCCCTGACTCTGTAACCATTCCCTGGCACTGAAAACGGAGGAACTTTTATGTGTTGGCTCCTTTTGCTGTGTGCAAGTTGAACTACCCTCTGGCTGCACAGCATCCGGCTGCCTTGTGGTTGTTCTGTTTCTGTGGGTGGAGGTGTGTGGGGGGTTACTTTTTGTTTTGCTTGCCTGGCCTCAGCCCTCCCACTTTTGCTGCTGCTTTGAGCCCTGTAAGGTTCTTGGGTTTGAACTTCCGGCAGCTGTGCAGTCCATCTGAAGTGCATCACTCCTGCACACTTAATAGTAACTTGTTTAGAGCAGTTGGAGAAGGTTGGTGAAGCAAAGCAGAGAGCCGAAGGGTGGAGGGGGGCCCTTGTATCTATATTCATGAGCTGTGCAGGGAAACAGGATTTCACTTAACAATAACTTTCTAAAAGGACATTGCCAATGCATCTAAGTAAGCATCTGTAAGATAAAGCAGAGATATTGATCACACCACTTTTAAAAGGAGCAATTTTTCTTTCACTACTGCTCTCTTCTGCCGTGTGCTGTATAAGAGTTGAGGGGGAGTTGGCTTCTTATTGGGGCCCCCATCCCCCACATCTCTTACCCCCCCCCCCCCCCCCCATTGTTCTAGGAGTGCTCCCGAATGCCTGTGTGTTTCTATAGTTGAGGACACGGTGCCACTCCCTTCTGCCTTCCGGATTCACAGGCGCAAACAGAGTCTCTGCCACATTTACCGCACCCCCTTCACAAACCCCCGGGATAGGAGGGGTTGCTATAATGGATTGTGTGATTTGTTCTTGCTGTAAGATGTGTTTAATCAAAGGTGGGGGGATAAAGCCACCTAACATGTTTTTTTTGTTTGTCTTAAATTGTCTTGCCTTGGAACAAATGGCTGTGCTTTTTTCCCCCCAGTGACAATCCCCATTTTAACAGTTTTCAAGTATTTTAAACTTTAGTTCTGTACATGCATAAACACGGCTTGATTCCACTGCATTTTGGGTTTTTTAAAATGCAGTAAACAGAAACATTAGATGTTTTGTGCCCTGGAATTTTTGTGGTTTGTGTTTTTTCTATGTGTGTAAAAGGATTGTGAAGATGACCACAAAGCTTTCAGGTGCCTGTGTAGCAGGCCTCCACTTCGCTGCAGCACCCAGAAACCAGTGGCCAGTAGGCTGCCACTTGTAACCTTTCATCTTATTCCCTGCAATGCCTAACTCCACCAGTATAGGGGGATGCAGATGGTCTAACCTTACAATATAACTTGCAAACCAGTTTAAATAAAGTTAACATACAAAATGTTACTTGTGGTGTTTGTTTAAAACAAAATTGCACATATTGCCATGGTAGTGCTGCGGTTAACGTGACATGATTACAGCTTGAGGTTGTTGGGAGTTCAGAGTTTTGGCATCTTTTAAGCAAGTTTGTATATTCCCTCCACTCAGTGGATGGGTCATTGGGCGTTCTGGTTTGCTCCCACATTCCAGTATGTTTAGAGGTCATTGTAAATTGTCCTGTGATTAGGGTAAATTGGTGTGTTGCTGGGTGGTGTGGCTCAAAAGGGCCTGTTCTGTGTTGTATCTCTGGATGGAGTGGGTCACAAGCAGAAGTTAGATTGGTATTCTTTGGTGTAGAGAGTGAGTGGTAATGTCATTGACATGAGAATCAGCAGGTGCTGAAAATTCACAGCAAAAACAAAATACTGGAGAAACTTAGCAGGCAGCATCTATGGAAAAGAGTAAACAATCAATGTTTTGGGCTGAGATCCTTCATCAGGACTCCTTCAATAAAGCTAACTTCATTGAACTGGGCAGCGTGGAGATATTTTCACTGGCAAGGCTGTTAAGAGTGAGGGGACCACTCTGGTATCTTGTAAAGGAACCCTCCCCACCCTCTGGGATTTTGAGGCTTGGTCACTGGGGTATTGAAAGCAGCACCAGGTCAGACAAGCCAGCGCACTCCTGCAGCTATTTTCTGTTGTCTCGATGGTGGGAAATTAGTCAACCTCCCTCCATTTGGGAAGTGGGTTGTAGCAATGAGTGCTGTGCTATGGCTAGGACCTCAGTGGCCCTTGTATCTCCCCTGTCACCTTCAACTACAGTTAACAAATTTCATGTCACATGCCGGTGATAATAAACCTGATTCTGAAATAGGTCAGTAATGGACACTTAGAACATTAGAAAGTTCTTCACAAGAACAGGCTATTTGACCCAACAAAGCTGGCCAAATTGCTATTCACATACTGTGGGGAAACAACTATCGAGTTTAGATTTGAAAGACGCTACTCTCAGCTGCACAACTAGGTAGTGTGGTCCTTGTGTTCAGTACTTGCTGTGTAAAGAAATGCTTCCTGATGTTACTCCGGAATCTCCTTTTGACTAGTCTGTCTGCCGAAAGCCATGTGTTCTCATTTGTGGATTAATTTTGAAGTAGCAGCTGGCATCCATCTTACTTATACCCTTCAACAGGAATTCTGCAGATGCTGGAAATTCAAGCAACACACATCAAAGTTGCTGGTGAAGGCAGCAGGCCAGGCAGCATCTCCAGGAAGAGGCATGGTCGACGTTTCAGGCCGAGACCCTTCGTCAGGACTAACTGAAGGAAGAGCTAGTAAGAGATTTGAAAGTGGGAGGGGGAGGGATGGAGCCAAGAGCTGGACAGGTGATTGGCAAAGGGGATATGAGAGGATCATGGGACAGGAGGCCCAGGGAGAAAGACGGGGGCCGGGGGGAACCAGAGGATGGTCAAGGGGTATAGTCAGAGGGAGAAAAAGTAGAGTGAGAGAAGTGTGTATAAAAATAAATAACGGATGGGGTACGAGGGGGAGGTGGGGCATTAGCGGAAGTTAGAGAAGTCGATGTTTATGCCATCAGGTTGGAGGCTACCCAGACGGAATATAAGGTGTTCCTCCAACCTGAGTGTGGTTTCATCTTTACAGTAGAGCAGGCCGTGGATAGACATGTCAGAGTGGGAATGGGATGTGGAACTAAAATGTGTGCCCACTGGGAGATCCTGCTTTCTCTGGCGGACAGAGCGTAGGTGTTCAGCAAAGTGGTCTCCCAGTCTGCGTCGGGTCTCGCCAATATATAGAAGGCCACAGCGGGAGCACCGGACGCAGTATATCACCCCAGCTGACTCACAGGTGAAGTGTTGCCTCACCTGGAAGGACTGTCTGGAGCCCTGAATGGTGGTAAGGGAGGAAGTGTAAGGGCATGTGTAGCACTTGTTCTGCTTACACGGATAAGTGCCAGGAGGGAGATCAGTGGGGAGGGATGGGGGGGACGAATGGACAAGGGAGTCGTGTAGGGAGCGATCCCTGCGGAAAGCAGAGGGGGCGGGTAGGGAAAGATGTGCTCAGTGGTGGGATCCTGTTGGAGGTGGTGCAAGTTAAGGAGAATAATATGTTGGACCCGGAGGCTGGTGGGGTGGTAGGTGACCAGGGGAACCCTATTCCTAGTGGGGTGGCGGGAGGATGGAGTGAGAGCGGATGTGCGTGAAATAGGGGAGATGCGTTTGAGAGCACATCAAAGTTGCTGGTGAACGCAGCAGGCCAGGCAGCATCTCTAGGAAGAGGTACAGTCGACGTTCCAGGCCGAGACCCTTCGTCCCCTTCTCGCAATTCCTCCATCTCTGTCGCATCTGCTCTCAGGATGAGGCTTTTCATTCCAGGACGAGGGAGATGCCCTTTTTTAAAGAAAGGGACTTCCCTTCCTCCACTATCAACTCTGCTCTCAAACGCATTTCACACACATCTGCTCTCATTCCATCCTCCCACCACCCCACTAGGAATAGGGTTCCCCTGGCCCTCAGCTACCACCCCACCAGCCTCCAGGTCCAACATATAATTCTCCGTAACTTCTGCCACCTCCAACGGGATCCCACCACTAAGCACATCTTTCCCTCCCCGCCCCCCCCCCGCTTCCTGCAAGTATCACTCCCTATGCGACTCCCTTGTCCATTCGTCCCCCCCATCCCTTCCCACTGATCTCCCTCCTGGCACTTATCCTTGTAAGCGGAACAAGTGCTACACATGCCCTTACACTTCCTCCCTTACCACCATTCAGGGCCCCAAACAGTCCTTCCAGGTGAGGCAACACTTCACCTGTGAGTCGACTGGGGTGATATACTGCGTCCGGTGCTCCCGATGTGGCCTTCTATATATTGGCGAGACCCAACGCAGACTGGGAGACCACTTTGCTGAACACCTACGCTCTGTCTGCCAGAGAAAGCAGGATCTCCCAGTGGCCACACATTTTAATTCCACATCCCATTCTGACATGTCTATCCACGGCCTCCTCTACTGTAAAGATGAAATCACACTCAGGTTGGAGGAACAACACCTTGTATTCTGTCTGGGTAGCCTCCAACCCGATGGCATGAACATCGACTTCTCTAACTTCCGTTAATGCCCCACCTCCCCCTCGTACCCCATCCGTTATTAATTTTTATACACATTCTTTCTCTCACTCTCCTATTTCTCCCTCTGTCCCTCTGACTATACCCCTTGCCCATCCTCTGGGTTCCCCCCCCCCCTTGTCTTTCTTCCCGGACCTCCTGTCCCATGATCCTCTTGTATCCCCTTTGCCAATCACCTGTCCAGCTCTTGGCTCCATCCCTCCCCCTCCTGTCTTCTCCTATCATTTTGGATCTCCCCCTCCTCCTCCCACTTTCAAATCTCTTACTCACTCTTCCTTCAGTTAGTCCTGACGAAGGGTCTCGGCCTGAAACGTCGACTGCACCTCTTCCTAGAGATGCTGCCTGGCCTGCTGCGTTCACCAGCAACTTTGATGTGTGTTACTTATAACCTTAATGATTTTGAACACTTCTATCATGTCTCCGCTCATTTTATGTCTACTTCAATACCCTTCTCAACCTGCCTTTTGGCAATCCAAATTTCCCTCGACTGTAGCTCTCATTTAAATATGCCCTACAGTTAACATTTTTTCTATGTTCCTTATATAGCTGTCATCAATAATTTTTAATGTACATCTTTATTCATCCATGTAGTTGGTCTATAGTTTTTATTGCTTCTCCTAACTTTGAGTATGAACATTTCCTATACTGTATTACCTATTTAAATCAACCCCATTTTTCCACAACTGACTTGACTTCAAACAACCCCTTCCAGCTTAACTTCTGAAGTCTCTATTATCTGCATAAACTTTGCCTTTCTGAAATTCATTTTAATGGCTTTTGTTTTTACTGATATACCCTCCCAAAAAACTTTGAGACTAACAATGTTCTGATTGTTCCTAAAGGCTCAACAACTTCTGTACTCAGAATTCTATTCTGATTATTGCAGATCGACCCATCCGGTGCACGCAGCCATACTACCTCTCTGGCAGCATGATGAATCAGGTTCAATATCACCAGCATATGTCGTGGAATTTCTTGCATTTGTAGCAGCAGTACAGTGCAACACGGTAGAAAAGAAAACAACTGTAGTGTGTGCATAGGTTAAATAATTACTGCAAAATAGAAATAAGTAAAGTGGTGAGGTGGTGTTCATGAGTTCAATGTCCATTCAGAAATCGGATGGCAGAGGGGAAGAAGCTGTTCCTGAATTATTGTGTGTAATGTGAAGAGGGCATATCCAGGGTGATAGTGGTCCTTAATGATCGACATCTCTTTTTTGAGGTATTACTCCTAGATACTCCAATACCATACCAGAAAGTGATGCAGCCAGTTTAAATCCTCCGCACAGTACATCTGTACAAATTTGAGAGTATTGTGGTGCTAGGGATTCAAATATTTAGTTAAATCCATAATACTGTGCGACTTTCTGCCTGTACCATGACTTCAGGCAGTGCATTTCAGATTGTAAACAACACACACAAAATGTTGGAGGAACTCAGCAGGCCGGGCAGCATCTACAGTAAAGAGTAAACAGTTGACATTTTGGGCCAAGACCCTTCTGGACTGGAAAGGAAGGGAAGTCAGAGTAAGAAGGTGGGGGGAGGGGAGGAAGATATAGGTGATGGTAAGTGACAAGTGAAACCAGGAGAGGGGGAAAGGGTGAAGCTAGAGAGCTGGGAATTTGATTAGTGACAGATAAAGAGCAGGAGAAGGGGGAGGAGCTCCAGAGGGAGGTAAGGGTGTCAATTACCAGGTTAGAGAAATCAATGTTCACGACATCAGTTGGAGGCTACCCAGATGAATTACAAGATTCTTACCACTATTGTGGTGAATTGGTACTGAGCAAAACTCCATCTGTCCCATCACACTCCCAACTTTTGATGGGGAAAGATCCATTCCTAGACCAGTGCCCAATTGTTTTCTTTCAGCATCCCCAAGCAAACAAAACTAGTCAATCAAACACTGTCAACACCTTTTACTAGGCACTATGAAGAAAGTACAGCAGTTTGGATGAAATAGTATTTATGGTACAAATATCTTGCTCATTTGCACACAGAGATACAACACAAACATTTATTACATGAAGAAAAGTCCTCCCACTAGGTCAGACCACTGCAGTTCTGTCCCAAAAAACCCATCCAATGTACCTGTGTAGATATGCCATTTTCCCTTGGAAGTGTCAACACATCCTGCGAGGAGCCACTTTGCTGCACTGCCAGAGGAGATATTTTCACTGGACAAGACAAACCCCAGGGCCCATCTGATCTCTGAGACAAGTGCTATTGGAACTTCTACCATACATCCCATCGCCTACACAAAATGCTTGAGTACCTCAGCAGTTCAGGCAGCTTCTGTGGAGGGAAGTATACAATTCTGTGGGCTGGGGCCCTTCATCAGGACTGTAAAGGGGGTAGAATCCAGGTGGTGGGAGGTAGGGGATGATACAAGATGGCAGGTAAAAGGTGGGTGTGGAGGGGGATGAAGTTAGAAGCTGGGAGGTGATCAGTGTATTGTGAATGGTTTTGGACCCCTTATCTAAGAAAGGATGTGCTGACATCATAGCACAGGGTTCAACAGAGGTTCACTGAAATAATTCCCCATTGAAAGGCCTGTCATTTGATGGCCCTGGGCCTCTACTCACTGGAATTTTGAAGAATGGAGGGTGATCTCATTGAAACCTATCAAATGTTGAAAGGCCTCAATGGAGTGGATGTGGAGAATACCAGAAGGACATTTCCAACTTCCCTTCCAACAGAGTAGCAGGTTTGAGCCAACCTACAGTTTGATTCCATTTCCCTCTGCTCATTTTTCACTCTCAGCACTTCTCCCCACATTCCTAATTCCTTTTGGTATGGAAGGGGAATGGAAATCAGAAAGTGGGGTGCAGACTTAAGGTGAGATGGGAAATATTTGAGAGGGATCCAAGGGGCAACTTCTTTAGACAGAGGGTTGTCCAGTAAATGGAACGCACTGCCAGAGGAAGAGGCTGAGGCAGATGCATGAACAAGATTTACAAGATCTTTAGAAGGATGTGGAGCAATTGAGAACTGGCTAGGTGGTCAGCATGGAACGGATGGATCGAAGGGTCTGTTTCTAGGTAGTACTCTATGACCATCGCAGCTGACTATCTCAATAACATATTCCCATAGATTCCAGATAAATTTGCTGAGTATACCTGCAAGAAAATGAATCTCAGGGTTGTCCATCGTGACATATGTGCTTTGGTAAAAACATTTACTTTGTACTTTGGATAATGTACTTGAATCCACAAACTCTTAATGTCTTGAAATTGTTTCTGTTCTGACTCAAAGTCAAGTGGAGTTAGTAAACAGGAAGCTTTCAGTTGTCTCACTGGCCAGAGGATTCCCCAGAGGCTGTTGATTGAATCCTTTTTGTCCTACAGATCTGTCAGCACTCTGCTTTCCATGGCCCTGTGACCACAGTTCCCGAATTCCATCTGCCTCTCAGCCTTTGCCAGGCAGGGCACCATGGTGGTGTAGTGGTTAGCCCAACACTGTTACAGCTCGGGCGTCGAAGTTTAGAGTTCAATTCCGACGCCCTCTGTAAGAAAACCTGTACCTTCTTCCCTTGTGCACG
Source organism: Mobula birostris (assembly GCF_030028105.1). NCBI lineage: Eukaryota > Metazoa > Chordata > Chondrichthyes > Myliobatiformes > Myliobatidae > Mobula > Mobula birostris. Next base: position 83,644,548 of record NC_092374.1, on the reverse strand, counting down.
TAGGTCTCCTCCAGGTATCTGGTTTCCCCCCCACAGTCCAAAAGATGTACCAGTTGTTAAGATTAATTGGTCATTGTAGATTGTCCCGTGATCAAAGCACAGCTTAAAATCAGTGGGGTACTGGCTGGTGCGGCTCAGTGGGCTGGAAGGGCCAGTTTCACACCATATCTCTAAATAAGATAAATCTCTCCTTACTCTGATGAGCTTTTACTGAGCCACCGTTTTAACTAATTCCCTCTCCCAGATTCAACCCTCCTCACCCACACAGAAGGGGGCTGTTTATGGCAACCAATTAACCCACCCACCCCGTGCGCTGTCGGGACGCAGGACGAAATTGGAGCACCTGGGGGGAAACCCAGACAGTCATAGGGAGAATGGCAAACTCTTTCCACGCACAAACAGCTAGAGGTCAGGATCAAACCTGGCTTCCTGGGACTGTGAGGCAGCAGCTCTTCTCTTCCCGCTGCGCCATCTGGTACAGTTAAAGCGAAAAATGAAAGAGCAGGGTTCCAGAGAGAAACACAGGCAATGGCCACTGAATGAGGCTACAGACTCACAATGGGCTGAATTGAGTGGGTGGGAACAATCCCAACACTGTAAGGAGTTTGTACCTTCTCCCTGCCACTACATGGGGTTTCCTCCGGGTGCTCCGGTTTCCTCCCACGTTCCACCGGCGTATGGGTAGATTAATTGGTGTCATTGTGGCAGCACAGGCTTGTAGGACCTGTTACCCTGTTGTATCTCTAAACTTAAACAATTGCCAAGTCCCTATTGAAAAGTTCTTTCTGTCTGGAACTTTGTGAGAGAGAGATAACGAGACCATGTTGAAAGGGTCAACGGAATTTTAGGTAAACTCCAAATAGTGCAGGGGTCCAACTGAACTGTAGGTGGTTACGTTACTGCCTCCCAGTCACCCAGGGCAGGTAAAGTATGAAGCAACACTCAGTATTTATTTATATTGCACAGGGTGTCAAAAGCCACGGCCATTCCAGCGGAGAGAGACCTACGTGCCTTGCCTTACCTGCTGGGTGGCAGTCCGCTTGGCTTTGCTATTCTGAGTCATAGAACTCTATAGCACAGAAACAGGCCCTTCAGCCCATCTAGTCCATGCTGAACTATTATTCTGCCTCGTCCCACTGACCTGAACCCAGACCATACCTCTCCCATCCATGTACCTATCTAAATTTCTCTTAAATGTTGAAATTAAACCTTCATCCACCACTTCCACTGGCAGCTCGTTCCACACTCTCACCACCTTCCGACAAGTATTTAGCCAGCTGCCTGGCACTGCTCGCTGCCACAATCCCGCAGTCTAAGCTGGTGCGATTTAGGGGTATTGATCTTTGTCTGTGAAGGCAGGTGTGGCTAACCTTCAGATCGTAGAGACACTCTACTCCGGATGACAATGGATTGCTCTGCAAACAGCAGGACTGAGGGTGGAGGGAGGGTGCAGAGATGATTACTGGTGATAATAGCGCTGACCCTGGCTATGTTGAATGTAGGCATGCCGGGGAGCTCCCTGACCGGTCGCTTGGAATCCAGTCTGCAAAAGTCACAAAAGGAGATGTTAGTGGTAGATGGGGTCCTTGCTTGTTTAGATCAGAAGCATCATCTCCATGTGACTAAAGCTGTGATGTGAGAAAGGTGACTAAAGCTCACATGGAGATGATGTTTCCGATCCAAACAAGCATGGTTATTATTTTATTGCCAATGTTACAGTCAGACCCGCTCTATTCTTTACCATCAAACAGATAGAGCTGGGAAAAGATACAGAGTGAAGCTCTCTCTCAGCAGAAACACACCCAGTGTAGGGACAGAGTGGGTCAGACACAGAGTGAAGCTCCCTCTACACTGTCCCATCACACACTCCCAGGGTCAGACACAGAGTGAAGCTCCCTCTACACTGTCCCATCACACACTCCCAGGGTCAGACCCCAGAGTGAAGCTCCCTCTACACTGTCCCATCACACACTCCCAGGGTCAGACACAGAGTGAAGCTCCCTCTACACTGTCTCATCACACACTCCCAGGGTCAGACAGAGTGAAGCTCCCTCTACACTGTCCCATCACACACTCCCAGGGTCAGACACAGAGTGAAGCTCCCTCTACACTGTCCCATCACACACTCCCAGGGTCAGACAGCGGGGCGGTGGGGGGGAACGACAGACGGCAACTAAAATCTTTCCTAGAGGGAGAAGCAGCCTCGCTCCTACGGGGGATGGTGGGTCACAGGGTGTCGCTGGTACCGCTCGAGCCCGGAAGGCAAAAAGTAACCTTGCTTTCTTTCCGGACAGTGTGGTGGAGGGCGCCTCCGCTCTCACCGAAATGGGCACAGCTGCTGAGACCTAGTGTGCTCCCGCCATGAAGCTTACCATAGCTAGTCTCAATGTAAACGGCAGCAGGGGTCCTCTTCGCAGGCATAACAATCTCTTAGCCCTCAGGGATGGGCGGTATATGGTGAGTTTCCTGCAGGAAACCCATACCATCCCTGGGGACGAGTCTGCTTGGCTCCTGGAGTGGCGGGGCGGGGTCTACATGAGCCACCTCAGCTCCATTTCTAGCGGGGTGGCGATCCTGTTGGCCCCGACCTTCCAGCCAGTAATTGAAAGAGTCCAGGACGTTGTGCCCGGCCGTCTGCTCCACCTGGTTGTGCGCCTGGATGGCGTACCATTGCATTTTATCAATGTGTATGCTCCCAGGCGCGGTGTGATGCAGACGCGCCTATTCTGCCAGCTGTCCACCCTGCTGAGCTCCATCGATCCTGGGGATTGTGTCATCCTCGGGGGAGATTTCAATTGTACCCTCGAGGTGGAGGACCGTTCGGGCCTCCAACACGACCCAGCATCGGCAAAAAAGTTAAAGGAGCTAGTCGGCTCCTTTGACTTGGTGGACAGCTGGCGGAATCTTCACCCCAACTCTAGCGCCTTCTCGAGAAGGTCTAGAGAAGGAGGTTCCAGGATAGACCGCTTTTACATCACTCGGGCCTACGTCTCCCGCATGTCAGCGTCCTCCATGCGGCCGGTGTCGTGCGCGGATCATCACCTTGTGTGGATGGAATTTATTCCACTACACCCTCGGGTGGGATCCGGGTATTGGCATTTTAACAACCGGCTGCTGGAGGACAGCCGATTCCGGGATTCGTTCCGAGCTTTCTGGGTCTCCTGGAAGGAGAGGCGGAGAGAGTTCTGCTCCCTACGGCTATGGTGGGATGTGGGCAAAGCCCACATCCGGTTTTTATGTCGGGAGTACACTAGGGGGTCGACAAAGAGGCGGAGCTCTGAGGTTGAGCGGCTTGAGAGAGCGTTGCTTGACCTGGAGTCCCGCCTCGGTCCGACCGCTGGAGACCAACAGCTGTGGCAGGAATACCAGGAGAAGAAGGACGCACTAAGGAACCTGCAGCTCCAGCAGTCCCGAGGTGCGTACGTGAGGTCATGGATCCAAATGCTGCAGGATTTGGACCGTGGCTCACCCTTCTTCTACTCGTTGGAAAGGTGGCGGGGAGGTCAAAAGCAGCTAGTGGAGCTGCTGGCTGCCGATGGCTCCTCCATCACGGACCCTGATGGAATTAACAACGAGGTCCGTTCATTCTATCGGTCCTTATTCTCGCCTGATCCGTCAAATGCGGAGGCGTGTAATGAGGTCTGGGAGGATTTGCCGAAGGTCAGCCCAGAGGACGCAGTGCGTCTGGATGCCCCCCTGATTCGGGAGGAGCTGTCCACTGCCCTTCGGCAACTCCGGAGGGGCAAGTCCCCTGGTTTGGATGGACTGAGTGTTGAGTTTTATCAGGCTTTTTGGGATGTCCTGGGGGATGATTACAGCCTTGTCCTAGGGGAGAGCCTAGCCACCGGAGAAATGCCCCTCTCATGGCGGAGAGCTGTTGTGGTCCTACTGCCCAAGAAGGGAGACCTCCGCCTGCTAAAGAACTGGCGGCCGGTCTCCCTCTTGTGCGTGGACTACAAGATCTTCGCCCGGGCAATGGCCAACCGTCTGGGTTCGGTAATTGGACAGGTGGTCCATCCTGACCAATCTTATACAGTCCCGGGCCGCTCCATCCAGGACAATGTCCACCTAGTACGGGACCTGATCCACCTACTCCAGGAGACTGGGACCCCAGCAGCGTTTCTTTCTCTTGACCAGGAGAAGGCTTTTGACCGGGTGGACCACAGTTTCCTGGTGGGCACCCTGCAGGCTTTTGGGCTCGGACCACACTTTGTGGCCCGAGTTCGGCTCCTGTACTCTGCCGCAGAGTGCCGAGTTAAGATTAATGGATCATTGACATGACCTATCCACTTCCGAAGAGGAGTGCGTCAAGGGTGCCCCATGTCCGGTCAACTGTATGCGATCTGTGTCGAGCCATTCCTCAGCCTTCTTCGGCGAAGGCTGATAGGCCTGGTTCTGCGCGAACCGGACATGGGGGTCGTCCTCTCGGCCTACGCCGATGACGTACTCCTCATGATGACAGACCCCTGTGACCTGCGGAGGATGCGCGAGTGCCAAGATGTTTTCTCGGCGGCATCCTCCGCCAGGATCAACTGGGCGAAATGTTCCGGACTCTTAGTAGGCCAGTGGCAGGTGGACTCCCTGCCGGAGGAGATGAGAGCTTTTGAGTGGAGCACCAGACGTCTTCTCTATCTGGGAGTCTACCTGAGTCCTTCTGGGGAGACCTGGCTGGCGAACTGGCAGGACCTGGAGACAAAGGTCATGGCCCGGCTGGGGCGCTGGTCAGGCCTTCTCAGGGTGCTTTCCTATCGAGGCAGGGTGGTGGTCATAAACCCTCTGGTGGCCTCCATGTTGTGGTACCGGATGGTCACCTTGGCCCCCCCTGCCCCTTTTGTCGCAAGAATGCAGAGGAAGCTAGTGGACTTCTTCTGGGGAAACAGGAAGCACTGGGTCTCTGCAGCGGTTCTGAGTCTCCCAGAAGGAGAGGGCGGACAGTCACTGGTGTGTGTACGCACACGACTGGCGGCTCTCCGCCTCAGGACGCTGCAGAGATTCCTGTACTCCGAGCACCCTCCCAGGTGGCACGTGTTGGCGACTTTCTTCCTCCGGAGGGGCTGCTGTCTTGCCGAAGATATGCAGCTACCACCGGCGGGCGTCAGCCGTGCTGCTTTGCAGAGGCTGCCCGGCTTCTATCAGGACCTACTGAGAGTCTGGAACATGGTTGCCTCAGGCCGGGAATCCTCTCCTCTGGCAGAGGGCGGGGTCCTGGCTGACCCTTGCCCTGTCTCAACGGATGTCAGTGCGGCTCAGGTATGTGGAACGACTCGGGCTGAGCTGCTCGTCGGGCCCAGGCCCCGCAGCCTTACCCGAGAGACGAATCCACACAACTTGAGCCGTCTTTCATCAACACCCACAATCCCATTCAGGGATGCAGGCAGGAGGTACCTTTATGGGCTGCTGCTCCACACCCTCCACTTCCTAGCATTTGTCCACCATCTCGACACGCCATGGCGGTCGGTCTTTCCACCTGGAGGTGAGGGGGGACCCCAATGGAAGTCCCTCTACAAGGGAGTCCACTCCATGCACCTTGGGGATCTCGGCTGGAGGGTGCTGCATAAAGCGGTGCCCTGCAATAAGTTCTTTAGTTTGTACACGGATCTCCCAGCCACGTGTCACTTCTGCGGGCTGGAGGAGACCGTGTACCATATGTACGTGGAGTGTGTGAGGCTGCAGCCCCTTTCCGCGTATTTGCGTGGGCTGCTTCTCGCCTTCTGGTTGCATTTCAGTCCCACCCTATTCATATATGGTCATCCAGTAAGAAGGGGGGCACAGAGGGATGAGGATGTCCTTGTCAACTTGCTCCTGGGGCTGGCGAAAATTGCCATCCGTGGCTCCTGGAAAAGGGTGGCAGGAGGTTCTCCCCGGGCGGACTGCCTGGCTATGTTTAGGGGGTATGTTCGAGCCCGGGTGAACATTGAAAAGGAATACGCACAGTCCACGGCGACCGTCGAGATGTTCCGGGACCGTTGGGCTCCGCGGGGTGTAAATGCCATCATTGATGAGGATGGCAATATATTGGTTTAACATGTATTGTCTGTTTGTAGTGTAGTAAATGTGTTAGTCACTGGGTTTGTAAATATTGTATAGCACCGACATTTGTAATAAAGAATTTTGTAGTAAAAAAAAAGGGTCAGACACAGAGTGAAACTCCCTCTACTCTGTCCCATCACACACTCCCCGGGTCAGACACAGAGTGAAGCTCCCTCTACACTGTCCCATCACACACTCCCAGGGTCAGACACAGAGTGAAGCTCCCTCTACACTGTCCCATCACACACTCCCAGGGTCAGACACAGAGTGAAGCTCCCTCTACACTGTCCCATCACACACTCCCAGGGTCAGACACAGAGTGAAGCTCCCTCTACACTGTCCCATCACACACTCCCAGGGTCAGACACAGAGTGAAGCTCCCTCTACACTGTCCCATCACTCACTCCCAGGGTCAGACACAGAGTGAAGCTCCCTCTACACTGTCCCATCACACACTCCCAGGGTCAGACACAGTGTGAAGCTCCCTCTACACTGTCCCATCACACACTCCCAGGGTCAGACACAGAGTGAAGCTCCCTCTACACTGTCCCATCACTCACTCCCAGGGTCAGACACAGAGTGAAGCTCCCTCTGCACTGTCCCATCACACACTCCCAGGGTCAGACACAGAGTGAAGCTCCCTCTACACTGTCCCATCACACACTCCCAGGGTCAGACACAGTGTGAAACTCCCTCTTCACTGTTCCATCACACACTCCCAGGGTGAGACACAGAGTGAAGCTTCTGCTATACTGTCCCATCAAATAATCCCAGGGTCAGACACAGAGCGAAGTTCCCTCTAAACTGTCCAATCCCTCACCGGGTTTGACACAGAGTGAAGCTCCCTCTACACAGTCCCTTCACACAATCCCAGGGCAGGGACAGCAGTGGTTCAACTATACACAGTATAGTTTACCTTGTACTGCACGGGACTGGTACAGAATTAACGCTGATTTACACTTTGGGGACACCTCCTCCCTGTTCTTGTGCAACAGCTGCTAGGTCCTGCCACCTCCCAGTGAACCATTCCCTGAACAGAGGCCACTCTCCTCTCTGCATCCACTCACCTGGAGGGCTTGCTGGGGTGGGGTCCCATGTGGGAATCCTCCGGGCGAAGCGGGTCTCTGTGTGTGCACGTAGGCTAATCCAGACTGAAAGACATTGTGAGGAGCAGACAGACTGAGGTTAGTTTTTGTCATATGCACCAGCCTACAACAAAAGAGAGAGGTGGAGTGGGTTCAAGACCAGCAGTCTCACCAGGAAGGGGATGTTAGAAAGGTGACTGGTTAAGGAGTCTGAGAGCAGTGGGGGAAGAAGTTGTTCTCAAGTATGGTCATCCAGACTTTCACACTCCTGTACCTTCCCCCAGAGTCACACAGCTCTGACACAGGCCCTTCAGCCCACTGTATTCATACTGACCATCATTCACCCATCTGCACTAAATGCACATCGAGGAGATTACTTTGCAGAGCAATAGAATGAACCAAGCTGTAAACAGATGTGAACCCCAATCCTATCTATGAGCCACACAGCCAATCAGTGAAGAGATTTCCTCTGCACATCACAATTGATTTTCCAACATATATCACTAGCATATCTTGTGAAATGTCGTCGTCTTTGCAGTAGCAGTACAACGCAATACATAATAATAGGAAAAAACCCATGAGTGACATTAAATATATATTTTATCTACTTGGAGCAGCTCTACCCGCTGTGCCACTAGTGCTTGGTGCAGTGGGACTATGCAAAATGGAAAGTACTGTTGAGAGCAGAACTGATTCGTGAGTGCCTGACTGATACTCACCGAATCCGTGAATCCGGACTGCTGGTTTGCGTGCTCCAATTGCTTTTGTAGTGGAATAGATGTACTCGGAGAGATGAAGCCTGCAGTAGAGAGGAAAAACAGGAATCTGCTGCAGAAAACCGAGTTGGAATACCAAGACAGAATGGTCGTGGAGACTCCCTTTGGTGGAGGAGTCTAGGGCCAGAGGGCACAGCCTCAAAGTAGAGGGATGTCCATTTGGTGCAGAGATAAGGAGGAACTAATTTATTGATCTATTTATTTATCTATTTATTTATTAAGATACAACGTGGAACAGGCTCTTCCGGCCCTTGGAGCCATGCCGCCCAGCCACCCCCGATTTAACCCCAGCCGGATCACAGAACAGTGAACATTGCAAACAATGACCAATTAACCAATCAACCGGTACATCTTTGAACTGTGGGAGGAAACCAGAGCACCCGGAGGAAACCCACGCAGACCCCTCAGCATCGATGGAGTGGAATAAACAGTCACCATTTCCAGCAGAGGCCCTTCGTCAGGACTGGAAAGGAAGGGGAACAGAAAGTGATTTCTGGCTTCTGCCCCCTTGTTTATTCCCCTCTACAGATGCTGCCTGACTTGTGTGGATAAGGACATGGGAGAGGAGAGACTTAGAGGGCTATGGGATCACTGGGCAACAGAGGTGGCCTAGACGAGCTGGGACAAAGGGTCTGTACCCATGCTGAATGACTCGAGATTGCCTGCCTAATATTGAGGCCTTACGAAGCACTGGGGAGGCCTCACTCGGAGCTGTGTGAGCAGTTCTGGGTCCCTTATCTAAGAAAGGACGTACTGACATTGCAGAGAGTTCAAATGACGTTCACGCAAATGATTCTGGGATTGATGTCTCTGGGCCTCTACTCAGAAGAATGAGGGGGTTCCCATTGAAACCTATGAAAATGCTGAAAGGCCTCGATAGATTAGGTGTGAAGAGGATGTTTCCTATGGTGGGAGAGTCTAAGACCAGAGGACCCAGCCTCAGAATAGAGGGACGTCCTTTTTGAACGGAGATGAGGAGGAATTTCTTTAGCCAGGGAGTGGTGAATCTGTGGAATTTTTTGTCACAGGCGGCTGTGGAGGCCAAGTCGAGGCAGAATTTGATAGATTCTTAATTAGTCAGGGCATGAAAGGATACGGAGGGAAGGCAGGAGATTGGGGCTGAGGGGACTCTATGGGTCATATGGCTTAATTCTGCTCCTATATCTTATGGTCTGACTGGCTGAGTTTCTCCAGGATTTCCCAATTTCATTTTCAGACTCTAGCTCCTACTTTCTTCACGGACAAGACCTTACCTTGCTGAGGGGTGAAGTGCCCATGGACTGCGTAGGCAGCCTGCTGATGTGGGAGATAGGCTGACATGGCTTGGAAAGCAGAGGGCCCTGGTGAAAGAACAAGGGCTACAGTCAGAATCAAGCCGCATCAGCGCAGTGCTTTGAGTGTGGAGGGTGATCGGGTAACACCGAACGCCAAAGGACACGTCACAGCCTGCGACACCGAGCTTCCGGACACAGATACGAGCACGAGTGTGACCCGTGGGAAAGATTTGCTGGCTGCCGGGTGGGAAATCGTTTTTCCAAATCTGCTTCCTCCTTTACCGCCACCCCATCCCTCCGAAAGCGCAAACCTGGAGCTGGGTGGAGCCCGGCAGTATGGGAACGCTGAGCAGACTCAGAGGGAGGAGAATGGACACTTCCCTTCCCGCAACCCCTCAGTGGGAGGGCAACGAGAGGTTAATCGGTTAAAGTCATGCTTGTCGCGTCCGGTGTGTCACCAAAGACCCCTGCAAGTGTCTACAGATGTACGGTGGGGAGCACTCTGACTGGTTGCATCAGCACCGGGTAAAGAGGCTCCAAAGAGCTGCAGACTCAGCTCGCTCCATCACGGGCACATCCCTCACCACCACCAACGACATCTTCAAAAGGCAGAGCCTCAAGGATCAGAATTACTTTCTTGCCAGTATATGAAACATAGCCGAACTCAAAGTTCAAAGTACATTTATTATCAAAGTATACGTTAATACAACCTCGAGATTCACCTCCTCAGAGGCAGCCACGAAACAAAGAATCCATTAAAAAAGACTGACAAACACCCAACTTACAGAAAGAGAGAAAAAACAAATTGTGCAAACAACAAAAGGAAGCAAATAGCATTCAGGACTGGTGTTTTACAAAAGACACAAAGCCAGGCATCACCGCAGCCGGAGCAGGGCACAGCCCCAGTTCAGTGCAGGGCTGAGTAAACATTGCGAAGCAATGAGAAGAACCGAGCAGAATTAGCCATCGCCTTGCCTCCCGTCCCAACACCCTGATCTTCTCAATCTGGCCCGACACTTAAATTGTCCAAGCAGTGGGTCGTTGCTCACTCTCAGGGACATCACGACTCTGGCTTTATTTTCCTCGATCATGCCCCGCCTTCGTCTCCACCTAAGCTTGCCTCTCCATTGCTAGCATTGATCTTTATTAGCGAAGCGTTATAAGGTATTTCATAGTTTTCTTTGTTTTTTTTTGCTGCTGGTAAATAGTCGATTGATCACTCAGGACCCTCACCTCTCGGGACACGCTCCCTTCTCATTGTTACCACTGGGGAGGAACCTGAGGACCCTGCTGGCCAGAAGAAACTACAGTATACAATTAGTGGATTTGATGAATCGAGGACAGGGGAAGCAGACAAACCAGTGGTCTCTTTCTCCCCCATTTTGTGGACTCTGAACGGATTCTTGCTCTTGGATAGTATAATTAGATCAATTGAATGTGGCCACAAGGATCTTCAGGTAATGACCCACTAAACCTGAGACCCTTCTCAGATGAGTAGCTGCTTATTATGTAAAATGCCAGACCTACCAAAGAAGCAATCTGTAAACTCGTTAGACTCAGTCTGGGTTGCCTCATTTAACTGGTTTAGACCAGTCAGAGTTGAAAGACACAAATACTCAAGGCTGGGCTGGGCAGAACCATGAAACAACATTGGTTGTAGCCCTGTACAAGAACCAGTAAGAAAGTGACCTAGGTCGGTCAAGTGACCTTGAGCCAATGGGATGGAAAACCACTAGTTCAATTGATGAGGAACACTATCACAGGGGTCCCCAACCTTTTTTGCACTGCAGACCGGTTTAATATTGACAATATTCTTGCGGACTGGCCGACCCGGGGGGGGGGGGTTGCCAACAGACAACAGTAGCAGTCAAATACGTTGTGTTTACCCCGAAAAAGACTACAATGACCATGAAGCCTTGCGCGGGCACCAGTGCACATGTGCGTCGTGACCTGCCGATATTTTTTTTCCCCCCTGCAAATACTTTTTGACGAATCTGTTCGGGGGGGGGGGGGGGCGATGTAAATCACGACTGGAATATAGGTGATAAATGGCTAATACACTCAATTTCGTTTCTAAAAGGGTTTATCTAACGAATTTAGTATTAAACACACAGCGCATATTTTCCTCGCATGAATATAGTGATAAGTCAATTATCAGGGGAGCTTGAAGTAAGTGTTGAATGAGCTTCCAGTAGAAGTGGTAGAGGCAGGTTCGATATTATCATTTAAAGAAAAATTGGATAGGTATATGGACAGGAAAGTAATGGAAGGTTATGGGCTGAGTTCAGGTCGGTGGGACGAGGTGAGAGTAGCGTTCGCCACGGACTAGAAGGGCAGAGATGTCTATGTTTCCATGCTGTAGTTGTTATATGGTTATATAAGTAAGTCAATAGCATCATAACATTTTAAGTAACGTTTGGATATTAAACACACAGCACATATTTTCCCCGTATGAACATATAAAATCAGTGCAACACACCAATATCGCTGAATCAGTGGGAGCCCTGGGCTAGTTTCCCTGCAACAAGACGGTCCTATCGAGGGGTGATGGGAGACAGCGATAGTCGAAGGGGGTTCCTTATGTCCAGTCTATTCCGCAATTTAGTTTTCGTTACATTCATTGCAGAAAACTCGGCTTCGCAGAAAAATGTTGGAAATGGAAGCAACGTTTTCAGTGCTTTCGTGGCTACCTCAGGACACTTAGCCTTTACTTTGATCCAGAATGCCGACAGAGATGTTATGTCAAACATACTTTTCAGCTTGCCGTCATTTGCAAGCTCGAGGAGTTGATCTCCTTCCCGCGCTAACATGGATGACGTGCGGGTAATGACCCCGCATGCGTAACGTCTCAACAGTGGCAGTGACCGGGAATGAGGAAAGGTCCAGCTGACTCCTATCGCCAAATCATATCGTTTCCTCGCGGCCCGGTAGCACATGCTTTGCGGCCCGCTACCGGTCTGCAGCCCGGTGGTTGGGGACTGCTGCACTATCAGTCAGGGGCTCCAAATACACAGGGGTGATAACTCTCCAGAGACCAACTCTGATCTCCAACATTCACTCCTACTAAATGAGGAAAGCTTCGGGAGTAAACCTCAAAGAAAAATCCAGACCTAAGGCAGTGCTTTGTTCAGTTCATTGCTGACTGGTAACTCCTGCGACACCACCGATGCCAAACACTGTTGGTCTCTGCTCTTCCTTTGGGTTCATCAGCGGCGTGGAGAGGGGGAGCCTGCTACATGGGTAACAGCTTGCCCTCCATATCATATTGCACTGGCTTGCATATCTAGACAGCTAGGAGACAATGTCCATGGTTGACCGCAACCAACGGGGACCTCAAACATAGAACAATAGAGCACAGGAACAAACTCTTCAGCCCACAGCAAAGATCCAACCTAATTAATGCCTGAAGAAACTAATTCTTTCTGCCTACGCAATGTCCTTACACTACAGATTCACGTGCCTATGACCTGTCTAATGTACCTCTTGTATCTGCCTCTACCATCATACCAGGCACCCACCATTCTCTCTCTAAAATAACTTGCCTTATCTACCTCCTGTGAACCTTCCCCTTCTTCAACTTCACTTGCCCCATCATTCAAATGTTCCCACAACCAATGCACTCACTTTCAAGAACTCATGTTCTCAATACTTATTGCTTATTTACTTATTATTTCTTTCTTTTTGTCTTCTGCACTCTGGTTGAAAGCTCAAGTTGGGCGGTCTTTCATTGATACTGTTATGGTTATTACTCTATAGATTTATTGAGTATGCCCACAAGAAAATGAATCTAAAGGTTATAGATGGTGACATAAATGTACTTAGACAATAAATTTACTTTGAACTCTCACTGAGGACATTATTGGGACTGGTGGGCTGAGGAGAAACTGGATAGTCTGGGGGACACCCACATACAAAATGCTGGAGGAACTCAGCAGATCAGGTTGTATTTATAGAGGGGAATAAACAATTGACATCTCAATCAGAAACTTCAACTGTTTATTTCCCTCCATAGATGCTGCCTGACCTGATGAGTTCCTTCAGCATTTTGTGTGCGTTGCCAAGGTAAACACAGAAGGTAACACACTGAAACTGAAGGAGCTGGACTTGGTTCGGATCGTGCTGCTACCAGCGCCAGAGAGGTGTTGGTGCGCCAAGGAGGTGTGCAAGTGATCGCTCTTTTTCTAATCGCAAGAACCCGTTTGACACCGTTAATGTGAAATGCTGCAAGTCCAATTCATTGATATATTGGCGGACGGCAGGGGAGTTGCGAGGCCTCGGTAATAGCAAGGACTAGGCCTCAAGCCATGGTGCCGCCTGTCTATAGCTGCCCAGGAGACAGGCTCCAACAGAGGTGGTGTGGCATGGAGTTAGTGCTGCTCCCCCCCCCCCCCCCAAGTGTTCACTCGGCAGAAGACAAGCCATAAGCCATATTGTGTTCGATTGCAGACTGCTGCAATATTCATAAGACTCAGGGTCTTGGACCATATATTTTTTGTGTGACTGCATCTTACTGATATCTGATATGTGGTTGCTGGTATCTTATATGCGCTATGTGCTGTGTATGATCATTGGTACCATGTGTTGCACCTTGGCCCCGGAGTAACACTGTTTCATTTGGGCTGCATTCATGGTTATTCCATGTATAGTTGAATGATAATTAAACTCGAAATTGAAGGATTTTGCTATCTATAATCTTCCTTGTGCCTAGATAGGCTGGGGCTGTTTTCCCTGGAAAGGAGGAGGCTGACCTTATTTAGGATGGAGAGGGTAGGTGGTCATTATCTTTGTCCCCCAGAGTAAGGGAACTAAAACAAGGAGTATAGGTTTTTAAGGTAAGAGGGAGATTTAAAGGGGACTTGAGGGTTGTGTCTCTCTGTGTTCAGTACACGGAACAATCTGCCAGAAGAATTGGTACAGGTGGATAGAGTTACAATGTTGGAAAGGAAAGGTTGAGCGGGATATATACCAGGTGCTTGCAATTGGGGACTAGCTCTCGGTTGGCATGGACTATTTATCGCTGGCATATGTTGTGAAATTTTTTTGACTTTGCAGCAGTACATTGCAATACATAACAGAAAAACATTAATTACAGTAATTTTATATATACATATATAAAATATATATATTTTATACATATATAAAATAGCTAAATTAAATTACTGGTGCAAAAAATAAGAAATAAAGTAGTGAGGTAGTATTCATGGGTTCAACGTCTATTCAGAAATCTGATTGGAGAGGGGAAGATGCCACCTGGTTTAGAGGGCATACTATCAAGAGAGGCTGGATAAACTTGGGATGTTTTTTCTGGAGTGCCAGAGGTTGGGGGGGGGGGGGGGGGGCGTCTGATGGAAGTTTATAAGATTATGAGAGACATAGATAGAGCAGACAGGGAGTATATTTTTCCAGCGTAGAAATGTTTAATACCAGAGGGCATGCATTGAAGGTGAGAGGGGGCAGGCTCAAAGGGGATGTAAGGGGTAAGTTTTTTACTCAGAGAGTGGTGGATGCCTGGAATGCACTGCCTGGTATGGTGGTAGAGGCAAATACATTAGGGACTGTTAAGAGACGTTTGGATAGACACATGGATGTGAGGAAAATGGAGGGATAAGGACGTGGTGTAGGTAGGAGGGATTAGTGTTTGGGTGTTTCTGATTTGCCTTTTAGCTGGATCGGCATAACATTGTGGGCCGAATGGCCTGTTCCTATACTGTACTCGTCTATGTTCTGTGTTAAAACTGCTAAAACTACAAGAAACACTACAATTGCTCCGTACTAATTTTTGTCCAGTGTGAACTCCTGGCAGTCCCCATCTTTCTCCTCCCACTGAAGGCAAAGAGCCCCGTTTTATTAGGCACCAGGGCACACCATCTTTAATTACCAAAGTTAACTAAAGACTACAAATGAATCATAACATGCTGCACCTCACAATGTAGTAACAAACATTTTACAAAATAAACAAGTATCTACATTAAATACAGTATACAAACAACATACACAAATCTACACAGCCGCATTTCTAAAGTGTGTGGCAGGAAAGGCAGCATAAAGGCAACCCCAGTGCATCAGCTTGGTTTAGGACCGATTCTGAGGAAATACCGGGGAAGACCTTGAAGTGCACACACTCAGCACGACGGCGGCAGAATGACAAGGCTACGTTTGCACGTGCCTGTAAATGTGCGCGAGGAGTGCGTTTACCGAGTGCTCTCTGACATAAACACTATAAGTTACAGTGTACAAGACACCAATGTATAACGGACTGTGTGTGCTTCACAGTTGTCTCACCTCGAAGCTGTTGGCTGCTGGTATAAGTCACAGCTTGTCCTGGTCCATAAGGCGGTCCATGCTGTGTCTGGTTAACAGGGTAACTGCTATGTCCTGCTTGGCCAGTCTGATACTGAGGATGGTCACTCTGTGCTGTTGTGAACCCAGCCTGTGCCGTGAATGCACGATTCTGGAGAGACAAACACGAGTGTGAGATGGGGTGGGGGGGGGGGGAGAACGGGCAAGAGGAGAGACAGACAGACAGACAGAGGGAAGGGCAATGAGAAGCAGAATGGGGCAGAAGGAAGGAGAGGTAGATGGGGAAGGGGGAGAGAGAGAGAGGCAGAGAGTAGGCAAACCAATACAAGAGTGGGATGGAGACTTTTAAAATCTGTCTCCAGCATTTTTTGCACATCTCTTTCTGGAACATTCTCTGTTTGCTGTACAACCAATGGAAACACAGGTGCCGGATCACCACATTTATGTAGCACCTCTGCCATTCGGAAGTCGATGCACTCCACACGCAGTGGAATGCCCTCACCCATCTTGAAGATACTGCCCGGAGGAAGGCGATGACAAAGACCCCAGCCATTATCAATACTGTTCAGAGACTATCTGCCTGGTGTCAGTGTTCGCATAACCAGGACTTGTGATATGCACCAGCTGCTCATACAACCATCCACCATCTACTCCCATTACTTCACCAACCCTGATCGGGGGCGGGGGGGGTTGCTAAGCAGGCGCTACACCTTGCCCAAGGTGACCTGCAAGCTAGCGGAGGGAAGGAGCACCTCCTCCGGTAGAGATGTATCTCTACTCCGCCACCAAACGTAACACGTGGATGAATGAAAAATGGAGGCTATGTAGAAGGGGAGGGTTAAATTGATCTTGGAGTTTGTTAAAGGTCAGCACAATGAAGGGCCTGTACTGCTCTATATTTATCTGCTTGATGTCCACGAGGGCAGCATAAAACATGCTGATCTGCTAGAACATGTCAACTTTAAGAAAGAGGATGTGCTGGAACTTTTAAAAGACATTAGGATAGATAAGTCAGAGGATTGAGTCTAAGAGCCGCAAGGTAATGTTGTAGCTTTGTAAGACCCTGGTTAGACCACACTTGGATGCTGCATAGATTGAAGAGCATGTCTTATGAGGATAGGCTGAGTGAAATAGTGATTTTTTTTCTTGGAGTGTAGAAGGTTGAAAGGTGACTTGAAAGAGGTGTACAAGCTGATAGGAGGCATAGATTGACTGGAAATTGCTAATATGAGGGGGCATAAATTTAAGGTGATTGGAGGGAAGTATAGGGGATGTCATAGGTAGCTTCCCTCCCTCCACACAGAGTGTAGTGGGTGTGTGAAACATGTTATCAGGGGAGGTGGTGGACCGATACATTAGAGGCTTTTAAGAGACTCTTAGATATGCACAAGGGTGATAGGAAAATAGAGAGATATGTAGGAGAGAAGGGTAAGATTGATCTTAGAGTAGGTACAAGGGTCAGCACAACAAAGGGCCTGTACTGTGCTCTGATGCTCTACGAGGGAGGACAGGCTGCAGCTACTTTGGGGGAGGGTGGGGCGGGGAAACTGAAGACAAGGTTGAAAGCAGGATAGGACGGAGCTGCAAGCTTGCAGCACCCAACCGTGCACCCTCCACCCGCCCCACGGCTCTGAGCCCAGAGAACCCACCTGCGCAATGGCCCCGGAGGTGAACATCTGTGACTTTGGACGATCTCCCAGCAGTCCAACCGGTCTCCCGTGGCCTTCTGAAAGGAAAGGAGAACAGGTGAGGTGAAACACCGGCTGCTTGTGGCAACTGGGATGGAGGGTTAGGACAGAGGGTGTTCTGAGAAGATGGGGGAGGATGTAGAGGATGAACTTTTGTGGACAGTTATTACCCCTCAACCATCAGGATCTTGAACCAGAGGGGATGCCTCAGTCGTCCCATCACTGAACTGTTCCCACAACCCACAGACTCACTTTCAAGGCCACTTCTACCCAGGTTCTTGATATTTATTATTATTTCTTTCTCTTTGTGTTTGCTCTATTGTCTTTTGTACATCGGTTGCTTGTACATCTGTTTAGTCTGGTCTTTCATCGATTCTATTGTGGTCCATGTATTCACAGTGAATGCCTGCAAGAAAGTTAGTCACAACAGGTTACAGTGGATGACTGTGACGTCTCTGTGCCTCGACATGCCCTTCGCTCTCAATGGAGTGTTGCAGAAACCGCCTTCCCGGCCGTTGGACCTCACTGTGGATCTTATCCACCCAGCCTACCGGAGCTGACTTTGCTTACTGGGACAGACATGTCCCTGTCTCACCCATGGTAGGCGGCCCATCGGCTACACACACCTGGTTTAGTCCACCTGTCAAAGCAGTGTACTGGTGTGGTCGCTGTCGCAAGTGAACAGGTGAGAGCTGAGCGTCAGGTGAGGCTCAAAGGTGAACGAGCTGCTCCAGAATGGACATGACAAACCCCTACACCAAAGGTGCTATCCCTCCCTGGACACTTTACACATAGCAGTAGTAACCAAACTGTAAAATTATCAATAAATACCCAACCAGACACACTAGAGAGAGACTGCAGATGTTGGAAATCAAGATCAACACTTTTCCCTTCTTCCTCCTCCACCCCATTCTCCCTTATTTCTCTGGCATCGTTACCCCTCCTCTTTGTCCTTCACCACCCTCACGAACTGCTGATACATTCAGCTTCCTCACCTTCTTCCCCATACTTCATGGTCTATTGCCCTCTCCTTTAAGATTCTCTCCTCTTCAGCCATATGACCTCCATCCCTCTCACATGATTCCCTTCTCAGCTCCTCATCCTGCCCTCCTGCCATCTCCCTCTCATCTGAAGAAATTTGGTATGTCACAAAAGACACTTGCAAATTCCTACAGATGTACTGTGGAAAACATTCTAACCAGCTGCATCGCCGTCTGGAATGGGGGGGTGGGGCTACTGCACAGAATCGAAAGAAGCTGCAAAGAGCAGCAAACTTAAGTCATCCTCATGGGCATTAGCCATTGTGGTATCCAGGACATCTTTAAGGAGCCATGCCTGAAAAAGGTGACATCCATCATTAAAAACCCCCATCGCCCAGGTCATGCGTTATTCTCATTGCTACCACCAGGAAGGAGGTACAGGAGCCTGAAGGCACCACTCAGCGATTCAGGAACAGTTTCTTCCTCTGCCATCCAATTTCTGAATGGACATTGAACCCATGAGGACGACCTCACTACCTTGTTCCTCTCTACTGTATATACCTTTTTTCCCCACTATATACAGTATTTGTGATAGTTTTTTTCTGTTATTAAGCATTGTGTTGCACTGCTGTTGTCAAACAACAAATTTCATAACATAGGCTGGTGATAATAAAATTGATTCTGATTCAAAGGCAGTAAGGAGCAAGGGAGACCAGCAAAAAGGGGCTTTCCAAACAACAATGGACATTAGCAAGCAATTTGTCATCATCATTATGTGCTGTGTCGTATGACGTGGGCAGTCATGGTCTTGCCATGATGTCATGTGGGGGTGTGGCTTATTCTGATTGTTGAAGGTCGATTTGTCGTGATTGGTTAGTTTAGAGACTGTCCGTTTTTCCCATTGGCTAGCTGTGTGGTGTCAAATTTCAAGTCGCATGTGGAAGAGGTTTGCTCTCACTTTTGTTTAGTGGAAGCAGTGCACACGACCATCAGGAAGGTATGCTCTGCAAGTGCTTTTAACTAAGTATGTTTGTTGAATATTCAGTTTTGTTGTATCTTTAACTTAGGGGATATGGATGTTTGGATGAACTTTTACTGCTTGTAAACAAATGATTAATATATTTATTTGCAGTCCGAGTTTTCTGTCTCACTTGCCAGACCCGTGAACCAGATTCAGCCTTACACATGACCGTGATTGTTCTTGGCAAATTCTTCCACAGAAGTGGTTCGCCATTGCCTTTTTTGGGGAAGTGTCTTTACAAGACAGGTGATGCCAGCCATTACCAATAATGCCTGGCATCAGTTGGCGCAGATCCAGGGTTTGTGATATGCACTGGCTGCTCATGCGACCATCCACAACCTGTTCCCATGGCTTCACGTAACCCTGATTTGGGGTGGGGAGGGGGTTGGCGGGGGACTGCAAGTAATTACAGATTGCAAATTCAGAGGTGATGTCAGGAACATGCACACACCGCTACACTGGAAGGGGGATAATGGCAAGCAGGCGAATGTACTCTTACCTTGTACATTGATCAGATGTGGGCCAGAATGGATCGCCAGAGCCTGTGGGTATGCTGCCTGTGTCAGGGTGCTCAAGTCACTGGGAACGCAAGGTACAAGAGAGAAGAGTAATTAAAGTGATGGCTCACTGGCTTGAGATGGGTCCGTGACTCTCCCACATTTGCCTTTGGATCTCAGAGATCTTCACGAATCTGAGCCAGGCGGTAATCACCAGGATGCCATTTGCCCACAGAAATGCAACTGCTCTCTCTCACAGAAGGGCAGTTGAGTTCCCCACAGAAAAATGCCACTGAGTTCTCCACCTCATTTGGAGGTGACACAGCACCACAGTGGTTAGCATAACTCTATTACTTGGGGTTGATTCCCAGTGCTGTCTGGAAGGAGTTTCCACATCCTCCCCACGACTATGAGTTTCCTCTGGGTGCTATGGTCTCCCCCCCCCACCACATTTCAAAGACCGTAAGACACAGGAGTATAATCAGGCCATTCGGCCCATTGATTCTGCTCTGTCATTCTATCATGGCTGATTTATTATCCCTCTCAACCCCATTTCCTTCCTTCCTCTCCGTTACCTTTCGCACCCTGACTAATCAAGAACCTACATTTTTGCACTTTCTTCAACAATTATATCAATTAAGTTTTGTAGTTCTTCCTCCGTACTTGCAATTAACACAGTGTCATCTGCATATCTGAAATTACTGATGTTTTCCCCACCAACTTTGATTCCCAAGATGTCTTATTTTTTGTAATATTGTTTCACTGTACACATTAAATAAATCAGGGGAGAAAACATACCCTTGTCTAACAGAATGTATGGTGATATCCAAAAAGGAGGAGGATCCTATCTGCAGGCTGAGAATAAACGGGGAAGACATAAAACAAGTTCAGAACTTTTGCTACTTAGGAAGCTGGGTGACATCAGATGTCAGGTGCGATATAGACATCAAAAGAAGAACAGGGATGGCAAAAGACACCTTTACGAGAATAAAGAGTATACTGACCAACACTAAACTAGGCATGACAACCCACCTCAGAGTACTGAAATGTTACATTTATCCAGTTACGTTATATGGCTCAGAATGTTGGACAATATCTAGTAACATGAGGAAACAAATTGTAGCAGCAGAGATGTGGTTTTTGAGGAGGATGCAAAGAATATCATGGACAAAACGAATATGTAACGAGGATGTCATGAACAGAGCAAACACAAAAAGAGAATAATGTATGAGATCATAAAAAGGCAACATAACGTCATTGGACATGTGATTAGGAAAGAGGAGTTAGAATGCACGGTATTTATGGGAAAGACCGAAGAGAGGAAAGCAAGAGGAAGACAAAGACAAATGATGATGGAGACAGCAGCCAGAGAACTGGAAATGAATACCAATGAATTGATCCACTTGACCCGAAACAGGAGTGTGTGGGCCATGGCAGTCAAAGCTCAGACTGGGCATGGCACCTGATGATGACGATGATGATCAACCTCCACTTTAAATATACCCAATGACTCGCCTACAGGTTAGTAGGTTTAATTGGTCACAAAGGTGTAATTGGGTGAAGCAAGCTTGGTGGGTCAGAATGACCTGCTCCATGCAGTATCTCTGAATAAAATAATTAGCTTGTTCGTTATGCACCATGTCATATGATGTAGGCGATCATGGTCTTTCCACGACCATGATTATTCTTGGCAAATTTTTTGACTTAAATGGTTTGCCATTGCTGCCTGCTGGGCAGTGTCTTTACAAGATGGTGACCCCAGTCATTATCAATACTCCTCAGTTTGTCAATGGTCACATAACCAGGACTTGTGATATGCACCAGCTTCTAACATGACCATTATGACCATTCACCACCTGCTCCCATGGCTTCATGTGACCATGATCCGGGGGGGGGGAGAGGAGGGCTAAGCAGGTGCTACACCTTGTCCAAGAGTGACCTGCAGGCTAGCGGAGGGAAGCAGCACCTTACACCTCCTTTGGTAGAGTCATTTCTCCACCCTGACAACCAAAATAATTTAATAATTAAATCTAACACAGGAGCGTGAGAGTTCTGGGTTTGGTGCCACATGCAGGCTGGTTGCATTGAATGACAATGGGTCTAACGCCCTTGAAGGGAGTTCGTCTCAGTTGTTGGGGAGGCCTTAAGCTAATTTTGCAGGGAATAGCTCAAGGGAGTAGAGTTACTAATGGGGGAGGCAGGTGGAAGTACAGTCCTATTGAAAAGGAAGACTGCCTGTTTAGTTGATACAGCAGACACATATCTATCTGATAAGGCACATGGAGGAATGTAAGACTGTATCACATCTATTTTAATCAGCAAGACCGATGAACTTGAGAGCTTCTTCATATCACCTGGGAATATGAAATTGTTACCGTCACAGAGATGCATTTGAATGGAGCAAAGGGCTGGCAAGGCAACCTTCCATAAGACATAGGAGCATAATTAGGACATTCGGCCCAACGAATCTGCACTGCCATTACATCGTGGCTGGTTTATTTTCTCTCTCAACCCCATTCACCTAGCTTCTCCATAATCCCGACTAATCAAGAACCTATGAACCTCCACTTTAAATATACCCAATGACTTGGCAACAAATTCCACAGATTCACCATCCTCTGGCTAAAGATAGCATTTGATGGCTCTGATCTTATATTCACTGGAGTTTAGAAGAATAGGGGGAAGGGGACGGAGTGATCTCATTGAGGGCAACTGAATATCGAAGGCCAAAAGAGAGTGGATGTTTCCAATGATAGGAGAGTCTAGGACCAGAGAGCACAGGTGCAGAAGCATGCCTCTTTTCAAGGTACAGAAGGTTCAGGTATGAACGGGTGAAAGCTGCATATGGATTAAGGAGCCCGTTGATGGGAGACCATGAGGACGCCAGAAGCAGGCTGTTCAACTATGTGTGAACCCCTCCCACATGTGAGTGACTAACCCATTAACTATCACAACAGTAGGGGAGAGGTGTGCAAAGCAGGTGGACATATGAAATGTAAAGGTCATGAAAGATAAATAGATTGGTGTTATTTGTCATATGTACATTGAAACGTACAGTGAAATGCAACATTTTTGTCAAAACAAATTAGTAAAGATTGTGCTGGTTAAATATCGCCATGCTTCCAGTGCCAACATAGCATGCCCACAACTCACTAACCCTAACCATACGTCTTTGGACTGTGGCAGGAAACCCACATGGTAACAGGTAGAATGTACAAACTGCACTGGGGATCTGAACCGCAATCTTACAGCTAGCCGCTGTGGTGGTATGTCGCGTAGCAGTTAGAGCTACATCAGTGTTAGGATGTATTCTGGAATTATGGTACATCACAAATATTAATTTCAACAGCAACCAGTCTTCAAACCTCAACCTGGATTGTAGATTGAGTTTAAAATGCAGCTCAGAACAATGATGTTCTTGGAGCTGCAGATTAGGGTTGATTGCAAACCATGAAACACCCCATTGACCTAAGATGTCTGCATATGCATGAATGAATCCAGGAGTCAATGGGGATTAACACTCATTTTGGGCATCTGGTGTGTGGGTGTGAAGATGGAGGTGTTTGAAAACTATATGTAATTCAAAGGAAGTCTTGTAGATACATTGTAAGTATAGAACAGTCCTGCTGTTAACTTTGATCTTTAGCATATAAAAATGTCATGTAATATTGCAGCAGGGAGCCTCTCCTAAGAGTATGATGCCTGCTCGTGTGGTGAATAAAGCCTTCTAAATCACCAGCTTCAGTGTCTTCCGGTGCCCAATCACAATCACAACACTCAGCACAATTACAATGTGGTGGATTGGGAAATTATTGATCATGTAAGATTTTACTTGATGCAGTGGGATTTCCAGTTTAGAACCTGTCACATCTCAATTCAAACTTCATCAAGCTGCAAGGGAGGAATCACACTTGTGGTGGGTCAGCGCTTGCACCTGGCAAATATTTAACAGCAGCTGGTAAGTTCTCCCGCCCTATATTTTTTAGGCGTCGAGAGAGAAAGAAAACAGCTGAAGCAAGCTTTGTACCTCTGTTCCTTCATCTTGGCCCGTCGCTTTTCCTCCTCGTGCAGGACCTTCTTCAGCTGCAGGAAGAGCTGGTGCTTCTCCGCCTGCAGACTCTGCAGCTTCAGTTCCATCTTGGAGATCTGGTGGGGTGGGGGAAGATTCAACAACGTTTAGTGTCATCTCTAGCACACAAGTATAAAGGTGAATGAAATAATTGTTACTCCTGATCTGATGCAGCACAACAAAAATCCCAAAGGATTTAATAAATACAATAAATATAAATATATAACTTCTTTCCACAGTGGAATTGTATGTCCATAGAGTGATGCTAGGCTGTACATAAGATGACTGATAGGAAATAAAGGAGTGGTGGAATTAGTGGGTGGAGGTGTTGATCAGCCTTACTGCTTGGGGAAAGTAACCACCTGGTGGTCCTGGTGTGGTGCCACATAGCCTCCACCCCGATGAGAGTGGAGGAACAATCCATGACCAAGGTATGTGGAAGCCTTCATGATGTTACTGGCCATTCTCCTGTATATCTGTCCTTGATGGCTGGTAGGCTGGTGCACTGGCCAGTTTTGTCTACTGTTGTACAGCCTTCCTGTCCACTGTGGTGCAGCTCATCTGGACGCTCTCTACAGCCTCCTCAGAAAGTAGAGCAACACACACAAGATGCTGGAGGCATTGGTGAGTTTTCTTTATCATGTATTCTGGGACCATGCGAGGTTGTGCGAGATGTGCACTCTCAGAGTTTGAAACTGCTCGCAGTTTC